>NC_057795.1:531283710-531561260 GCF_018294505.1 Triticum aestivum
ATGAACAGGACCCCGTGGTGTGGAGGGCTGGATGTACAGTAGATGGTGGAGGGGTGGCCGTGGAGGGGTGGTTGAACAGGACCTCGTGGTGTGGAGGACTGGATGAATAGTAGACGGTGGAGGGCTAGATGAACAGTAGACGGTGGAGGGGTGGTTGAACAGTAGCGCTGGAGTAGCGCGCGGTGGAGGCTGGATGAACAGGAGCCCATGGAGGCTGGAGGAGGTCGATGGTGGAGATGAACAGTATCCCGTGGAGTCCCGTTTTGTGGCACGCAACACCCCTCCCGATGAAAAGGACCCCCATTTCGACAGTAGGAGGTCCGTTTCGTCCGTTTTGCGGTACGGCACACCCCTCCCGATCAACAGGACCTCCATTTCGACCGTAGGAGGTCCGTTTCATCCGTTTTGCGGTACGCCACACCCCTCCCGATCAACAAGACCCCCGTTTCAACCGTAGGAAGTCCGTTTCCTCCGTTTTGTGGTACGCCACACCCCTCCCAATCAATAGTACCCCGTTCCGAACATAGGAGATCCGTTTCCTCCGTTGTGCGGTACGCCAGGCCTCGCTTCCATCGCCTGTTCCGTCCAAGCCGGTTGGCTCCCACGCGTTCCGTTGCCTCCCGATGAACACGACGCATTCCGTTGCCTCCCCATGAACACGACGCATTCCATTGCCTCCCCATGAACACGACGACGATGCTGTTTCTCCGTTCCGACCCAGCCATGTACACGAGCCCTCGCCGTACGTATGCGCAAGTAGGCGTTCGAGACCCCGCCTGTATGTACACATACGTGGCCGTATTTTCTTTCTTGCACCCTGGCGGCTGTACGTACATGTACATGCTATGTGCGCGCCTCTACTACGACACGTGCGCGCCTCTACATCCACCAGTATATATGTACGTACACGTTCGCGACCAGAATGACAACGCTACGTACGCTCTGACCAGGTGGGTCCCGGCTATCAGGCAGTTCCTTGCGTGCGAAGTTGTAGCTGGTGGGTCCCAGCAGTCAGGGGGGCGAATCGTTTTTTTTTGCCCGGACGCAGTTCCTTGCGTGTGAAGATGTAGCTAGTGGGTCCAAGCAGTCAGGGGAAAACTTTTTTTCGTGAAATACTGTGGCATGTCCGGTGTGTCCCTGCTGTCAGGTGGAGGAATAATTATTTTGCACATAATAAGGAGGCACTTCCTTGCTGCGGCTGTGGACCCAGCTTTAGCCTCTCCACGTATAGTCCATGTCCGATGGAAGCCGTTCCTTGACCACATTGACTGCGCCGCGCCGAGAGCACCAGAGCGGTGGAGAACGGCGAGGCCTAGGAAGGGGACGACGCGGAGCTGGGGAAGACGCGGCAGTGGATGCCCACGCGTAGAGGAGTACGAGGGTTCACTGGTTCGCTGCGGTGTGAGGCTGCCGTCACCGCAGAATAACAGGGTGTGTGGGTGAGTAGAGGGATGGCCTGGCCAGCGGTGGGAGTAGTAGGGGGCGATGACGCCTCCGCCGCATTGTAGACGGCCACGGGAGGCAGGAGCATGAGGCACGACCGACGCTGGTTTGGGCGGCTAGAGCAAGAAGACCAGAGGTTGAAGAAGCACTACGACCGTTGGATGGACATCGTACGGTCACTGGAGCTAGAATCGTGCATATTGACTAAGTTGACAAAGACCTCTGTCCCCGTCAACTTAGTAGGCCCACAAGTCAGCCTGCCACTATACTGGGTCCCAGCTAACAGGGGGAGTATTCATTTTTTGTACGCAACAAAGAGGCACTTCCTTGCGTGCGAAGATATAGCTGGTGGGTCCGAGCTGTCAGCGGCGGTAACGTTTTTTTCGTGAAATGCAGAGGCCCTTTTGGTGGGTCCCCGATGTCAGGTGGAGGAATCATTATTTTGCACGTAATAAGGAGGCATTTCCTTGCGTGCGGCCATGGACCCAGCTGTCAGCCTCTCCACGTACAGTCCACTTCAGATGCATGTCGGTTGTTGACCAGGTTGACCAGGCCGCGCCGAGAGCACCAGGGCGATGGACGACGGCAAGGCCTAGGAAGGGAACGACACGAAGGCAGGGAAGAATCGGCAGTTGTTTCCCACGCGGAGGGGAGTACGACTATACGAGGGTTTACTGGTTCGTTTGCCGTCGCCGGAGAATAACAGCAGGTATGGGTGAGTAGAGGGATGGCTAGGCTAGCAATGGGAGTACGACGGGGCAGTGAGGGCTGCGCGGCAGCATAGCCGACCATGGGGGGAGGGAGCAGGCAGTCCCGCCGGCGCTTGTTTGAGCGGCTGGAGCTGGAAGAGCAGAGATTGAAGAAGCATGACGGCCGTTGGATGGACATCGTATGGTCACTGGAGCTAGAATCGTTCATATTGACTAAGTTGACAAAGCCTTCCATCCCCGTCAACTTAGTATGCCCACAAGTCAGCCTCCCACCATGGTGGGTCCCAGCTAGCTGGGGGAGTATTCATTTTTCTGTGCGTAATAAGGAGGCACTTTCGGTGGGTCTGAGCTGACAGCGGGGGGAACGTTTTTTCGCGAAATACAATGGTCTGTCCAGTGGGTCCCAGCAGTCAGGGGCAAACGTTTTTTTCGCGAAATACGGTGGCCCATCTGGTGGGTCCTAGCAGTCAGGGGGGAAATGGTTTTTCCGTGAAATACTGGTGGCCCGTCCGGTGGGTCCCTACTGTCAGGTGGAGGAATAATTATGTTCCACATAATAAGGAGGCACTTCCTTGCGGCTGCCATGGACCCAGGTGTCAGCCTCTCCACGTACAGTACTCTTCTGATGGATGTCGGTCGTTGACCACATTGACCACGCCGCGCCGAGAGCACCACAGCGGTGGACGACGGCGAGGCCTATGAAGGGGACAACGTGGAGCCAGGGAAGACGCAGCAGTGGATGCCCACACGGAGAGGAGTACGAGGGTTCACTGGTTCGGCTGTGGTGTGAGGCTGCTGTCGCACCAGAATAACAGGGTGAGTGGGTGAGTGGAGGGATGGCCTGGCCAACGGTGGGAGTAGTATGGGGACGGTGAGGCCTCCGCGGCAGCACAGCCATCCACGGGAGGCAGGAGCATGCGGCACGACCGGCACTGCTTTGGGCGGCTGGGACAAGAAGACCAGAGGTTGAAGAAGCACTATGGCCGTTGGATGGACATCGTTGACCACGCCGCGTCGAGAGCACCAGGGCGGTGGATGACGGCGAGGCCTACGAAGGGAAGGACACGGAGCCGGGGAAGACGCGGTAGTGGCTGCCCATGCGGTGGAGAGTACGAGGATTGACTGGTTCGGTTGCCGTCGCCGGAAAATAACAGGAGGTGTTGGTGAGTAGAGGGATAGACAGGCTAGGGATGCGAGTATGATGGGGCCGTGAGGCCTGCCCGACAGCACTGCCGGCCACAGGAGGCCGGAGCAGGGGTTTCCGACGGCGCTGGTTTGGGCGGCTGGGGCAGGAAGATCAGAGACTGAAGAAGCACGATTGTCGTTAGATTGACATCTAACGGTCTGACGCTGGTAGAGTCGATTGTTGACTAATTTTCTTTTTTGAGAATCCTTGTGTACGCATGAACTTAGTAGGCCTACAAGTCAGCCTCCAAATTTGTGGCAGACAACATAAAGCCCATTTGCTATTTTTTATAATTTGCAGCCCATTTGCTAATTCTTAAGTAATTTATTACAGCCCATTTTCTGCCCAGGACCACGGTCAAAATGTTCAACCTTATTTTGCATATTTCGGTGGAGTCCAAACTATTGTAATCCCGAAATGATAAAATTTTTTAAGAACTTATTGATTTGCCAAAAAATCGTTTTGTTTTTGTAAGCAAATAAGACGTGGGACAATTGAGTTGGTTTAAGGGAAAACCAGTGGTAAAAAAATCAGTGCTGGGTGGGAAAAAACAACAAAAATAAGGATGTAAATATCAAAAGGGAATTTCATGTGTTTTTAATATAATGATATGTGTATATGAACTAGTAAAACTATAGGTAGAGATTAGAAAACGAATGTAGGACATGCGTTTCAAGAGGAAAATAGAACTGGGCTGTTTGTTTGATTCAGTAAAAAAACTGCCTGCGGATGTTGTAAGACAAAATATAACTAACGCTGGCGGGCCAGAGGCCAGTAGATACCTGCTGGATCTTTGTGCCCCGTTGTCTTCATGGGCTGGGCCTGTTAAAAACAAAACCAACCCTGGGCAGTCTGCAGCCCAGTTGAAACTTGCTTGACCTAAAAAAACAATATACGTGCTCAATAAACGAGAGAATTCTGCAAGTACAAACTGATAACTGGGATGCAACACGAATATTGTTTTTTATTGTGATAATAAGTGCATGCACTGGTTTTCAAAAAATTGAAGAACTGGGAATTCGAACGGCGGGTGCTTCTGCTACCCATCAAATAAAAATCAGGTCCCTGAACATTCGTTTCGAAACAAATGATTCAGCTTTATATCCATGCTGACCCTGGGCATGATGGTTGGAAGCAAATGCAAGTTTATACCAAAAGATCGTTAACAACAATACCAACTTGCGGATGACAAAGTAGTACAACTACCAATACCTAACTAACTTATAATCTTTTTACTCCTGGCCCTAGTGTTCATCTGGTAGAAAATCTTGCAGAGGACCAGTTCCCGCTCCTTCTCTTGCTCCAGGTCCCCGAGGTGGTACTGGTGCATCACCCAGTTGGTCCTCTGCTGGTTGAAGTTCTTGTTGGTGTGCAGCACCAGAACCTTTTTTCCTACCCGTCTACTGGCCGTTGACCATCACCGACAAGGTATTGCCAGTCTTGTGCCACATTGCGTGCATGCCGCACTCTGACTGTATCTTGCGACGCGTCCACGTGCCCCTTTTGAACGCCCTGGAATTGCACTGGAAGAAATGCTTCTTTAGGCCACTCAGTGTGATACCTGCAGTATTGTGGAATACAGGTTTTAGTGTACCTAGTTGGCATTTTCATAACATCTTTGGCATGTTGCAGTCACTTGTTTCACTTTTTATTAACTATCACATTGTAATTGCTTCACCAGGTCTACATCTAAAAAGAAAAATAGAGCTATAAACAAAGTAATATGTTTGTGCAAGTAGACAGCCGATCGGTGTCTTACCTGGAAGTTTCTTAGGTCGGGTGTACCATATGCCGTGCTCGCTGTCGATGGTTGGTATGAACAAATCGATGAGAGACTGAAATCTCGCGCTGTCAGCACTCACTTTGTCCTAAAGGTGCTCGATCAGCTCCTGATCCATGGGATCAAACTTGACGCCAGCCGGCAGCACCGGCCAATCCTTCTTTGACTTGCATCGGTAATTCTAGTTATATGGTACTCAATGTATGATCAATCGACTGTTTTAAGTGAATGATGAAAGATTTCGACAGATAAGTGGTAATCCAAATCTGAAGTCCAGAATACCCGAACACGCCACCGGGATTCTTGTGTCACCTCACGCGCAACGTGTTGTCACGTCAATTCAATGTGCGGACATGATGAATAATTTGACCGACGTATACTAGTACTACTACTGTACTACTTACTAGTCGTATTTAGTGCCACAATTTATACATAGGTTTAACTAACAAGTACGCACTTGAACCCTAACTGATATATATATATATATATATATATATATATATATATATATATATATACATATATATATATATATATGGCTTCTGCACAGCATCTCCATCATCATTATCAGTACATCCTACACATGTGAGTTAGGACGCACTTGATCCCAGGAAGGTATCTATCCTTCAAACCAGAGGAGTGCTTCAAACTAACACCAGTACATAATATCCAACAAAAGAGGGTCATGCTACAGCAGCAGAATACATGGCTCAGTCTAGATATCAGCACGAATCAAGTTGTGCATATTTGCTGTTGGCATGAACCACATCGTCGCATGTTGGGTTTGCAAAAGCCATCCATCCCATGGAAGCTTGATGCCTTTCACACACTGAAGATTACCTGGCAACAAGCTGTGTCGATGAATCTCTGGATATGGTGATTCATGAAACCCATGGTATGATGTGTAAACACAGCCCCCCCTCGCGAATGGAAGTTGCATAGCACAGTAATCATCGCCGGTGATATGATCGATGATTGGTTCGATGATCGGATAATTGAGCCCGAGGAACAAGGAGTGGTTGCCGAGGCTGTAAACCCGCCTCCAGTTGAATACGCCTGGCCCAACGGAGCTGGGATCTTTCTTGAACACGAAGCAGCCATAGCCATCAATGTCGCAAACGCCCCACGCATTGTACTGCATGTGGTTTGATGTAATGGTTTGGTCAATTTGGTACATGCGAATGAGCATCAAATGACCGTCGTCAGCTGAACGAGCGATAAACCACCACCCATCGGGTGGTATGATTCCAGGTCCTGGAATCATGAAGGCCAGCGCATTTGCGTCTGTTGCAACTATTCAAATTGGAGACCAAAAGGACAAAAATGAACAATCATGTTCAGAGTATGTGTGGAATTAAGATTATTATAACAGTGACACATATCATAGACAGAGAATTGCAATGCCGTGGTCATAATCACACCCCAAGTTAAAAAAAAGCCAATGACTTTCATATTCTAGCAATATGTCATGGTTCAAACATCATGTAACAATGAGAGGAAAATAGCTATGACAGCGCCTACTCATATTCTACCATAGCACTTACTACTACTGTTGTCATATCAACTCTAAGCAATAACATGTGTTGTTATAAAAATCTTGTAAACGAGAGTAACATATAGCAATCATGATGTTATGCTCATAATATGTATTCTAACAATCATTAGATGCCAATTGTTCTCATATCAACTCTAACAATAACATGTGTGGTCATAAAAATCAAGGAAATGAGAGGAACACATAGCAATGATGTGGTTATAGACATGCTATGCATTCTAAATTTGTAACAAATGAATAGGTAGTTGTATTCATAAGGTAAAGATGAGATGAGATAGAACAATTACACGACGATAGATTCCACCAGTATGGGCAGCCAATCTGTGCGTCGACCGTGTAAACGATGCCATCATGCACTATAGCATCAGACAGAAATGTTGCCTCCACAGGATTGATGATGAGCCATAACCATGTATGGCGACCGGATTCCAGATAGACTAATCCCATGTTGAACAAGGCAATGAGCTTGTAATCCATGTTGTCTTCTGATGGTGTGGGCACTTCGCAGATTACAACTTTATGCAAACAGAGGTCGAGCCAAAATCTTGACGCGTCTCGTGCGTAGTAGGCAGGAGTGTCTGGCGGGCCATGAGGCTCAATGTCGGCGGTATCCAATGATGGAAGGGTGATATCTCGCTGGGTGTAGATATCCACGAGACGCCACGGACTACCGGTGTGGTGGATGAGGACGATCCTGTTGGCCTTCATGCCCGCCCAGTAGTGGCCGCGCATGAAGGACAGGTGGACAGGTAGTGGTAGCATGTCGAGGGGCACCATGGCAACCTCCGTAGGATCGTCAAGTCGGTGTCTAGGCCACCTGCGAGGATCGGGCATCAGCAAGCAGGGTGTCTTGAAAAGAGCCGGCCGGTTGTAGACGAGTAGACGGTACAAATACACCGAGCATGCGGCCAAACAGACGGTGCTGAGTAGGTCCATACGACTACAAATCTTCTCCAAGAGAACATCCGGGAGGGAATTCCAATCACGGCTCTACGTGTCAGTCGGTTCTGCCATTGGGGTTTTCGGTGCCTGCGAGCCAGCGGGGAAGTGGATTCGGGCGGGCTAGCGAAGAAGCTTCTCCTCGTGTGGCCGAGCAGTGAGCAGGGGGATATGATACACGCGAGCTACCAAGGAAGATGGAGCGGGCGGGTGAGCAGTGAGCGGGGGTAAATGGTGTGCGGCTGACGATGGGGAAGAGAGGAGGAAGAAGAAGAGAGGAGGAAGAAGAGTGGAAGACGGGGAAGAAAGTGCATTAAATCTCAATTCTACTAGTACTACTACCAGGATATACCGTCCTTCGAGTGTAAATAGTTACACCGATGACATGTGGGTCTACCACAAGAGGGCCCATATGTCAGTTAATGGAGGACAGAGGTGCATAGGCGTATTTGCGGAAGCGTGCTCTACTGGCAAACATGATGGCAGTACTTGGTAAGGCTGATTTAGTAACAACAACACGCTGGTTCAGCTTATTAATTATGTGTCCCATCTGCTGCAGCGTGTATTGTCACCTCACTGCAAAGACTAGTTGAATAGTTCTCTCTGACTGAGATGGGGAATAATGGATCGTGAGGACTTCCTTTCTACAGTATCCCTATGCCTCTACGCTCACTTCACTGATTTTGCTCCGTACCTAGTCACTTGTTGAAATCTGTAGAAAGACAAATACTCCGTATTTGGAAACAGAGGGAGGCTTTTACTCCGTACTATTTGGGAACAGAGGGAGTATCACCATATGGAGGGAACAGAGGAACCTTGAAATATGAAAATGTCAATGGCAGGGAGTAAGCCCCATGCATGCATGCATGCATGCAACATGCAACACTCACACGTACACCTGGACGCACTTAACACTCACGCACCCATGCGGCACAGAGCACACTATGCAACACACACGCTCACGCTCAAGTGCTCAACCTACTCCCTACGTCTGTGAAAGACCGTACATTTAGAGATTTACACATTGACCAGGGCATAATTAACGCCCAAAAGTAGCAGACTTATGTGTTCATGCGACCATTGAGATAAGAAGATTAAATGAAGGCCGTTGCATGCTGTAATTAAGGATAGACATGTAGCCTATACCTACAGCACAAGTTCGTGCATTAGTCAATCAATATCGACTTATATTAAAGGCTAAATGCATTGGAAGTGTAGATGTACATTATGTACCACACTGTTTGTTTTGTAGCCGATGTACACTCTTTGTTGGAAGACCGAGGGAGGACACGTGCATGCACTCACATACATAGCCAGGGCGGTTCGCGCGCAAGGGTTGGACTCGTGTCGCGCCTTCGTAAAGTTTTGTTTAACTGATTTCTTTGCTCTGCCAACTGACAGGTGGGACCCAGAAACCAGGTGACAATTTAACCAGTCAACAAAGTGCCATGTCAACTATGTGGCCGGTCAGTAGGGTGCAATACCGTGCTCTACGATGAGCTAGTGATCATATAATCGCCGCAAAACTATATATAGTGACTGTAAAGAGCGTATTGTTACATACGTTGACCGCCAGTGCATGTTTCTCATTTCAAATTAAGCCATATTAATCGGAAAGGACGCAGTATGGACTACTACTAGTACTAGTACTCCTTTGATGTGTCCCGTCAACTCGCCGAACGAGGAGAAGCTTGCTTACTACTCCTCTCCCTCGCCCACGCGCGCGGTGGTTCGCAGGACGAGGAGAGGGTTTTGACTACAGCACCCTCTCCCTCTCCGTCGCCCTCGCCCTCGCCCTCGCGGTGGATGGGCAGCAGTTCAATCGGTGTCATATTGCCAGAAGCATATTGTACAATAGTATCATCATTGTTGGACCTTCCGAAGAGGCGAAGAGCCAAGTGCAAGGTTCACACGAGTACGAACTATTGAACCTCCCGAAGAGGCAAAGAGCCAAGCCCAAGGTTTTATAGGAGTTGTCGTCCTACTAGGAGTGTACTACAACTATAGCGAACGATGCTACAGTATGATGCCGCCACGTCACGTATATCCAAAGTTGTGCCACCTTTTTTTTCTCAAAGAGCGTGTTGGAGCCCGTGCAACAACCAGACAAGTTGCATGTGCACATAACACATTTACTAGTAATAAACTCTAAAGGACAAATGCCAGTATGCCACACAAGTTCATCTCCAATTCATGTGATAAATTTGTGCACGACTAGTCTACATATATTCACAGCGCTACCGTTCATAATTACCGTACTCCACTTACGCGTTATAGATGGGCTACATGCATGTCCTCCTCCAGGTTCCAGTCCCATGTGTTCTTCATGGATTGCACGATCCATAGCGGTGGGCAACGGGAATCATTGTCACAACTTTCTAGTCCGGTTCCACACGATGGAGACTCATCCAAGCTGAAGCGGCATAAATCAGGGATAGCGTGTCCCAGCATGTCATTCATCCGGTGGTACGCAATGAAGACACAACCATGCTTCATGAACGGCAGGCCTTCCGTGTCGTGCACGGAAGGTGGCATCTGCTTGACAATGGGGTAGCTGTCCCCGATGAAAGGTGAGTACTCTACAAGAGTGTTCCTCGGCACCCACTTAGCATCACAGGGGTCGAACTCGACGCTTTTCATCTGGTATACGTGGCATCCCAGATCTGGACACATGGTGACGTACATAGTCAAGGTCCATGCATAATAATGTTGTGCTCAAATATGGTGGTCAGTAATACTGTGCAGCAAATAGTACTACTCCGGTCTAGAGGAAGTAAAATAACCGGCTTATTATATATAGCCACTCTTGGCTACATGGATGAGATAGTAAGACATGGAAAAACAAAAATGGTGGCAGCTAGTGGGTTCAAGTCTTCAAGGGCCTAGCTAGCTTTACGTGTCCTCCAAGGTAAAAAGTACTCCTACTAGGACTACTAAGTATACTACTAGTACCACAATGAAAGAGAAGGCAAGAGGGTTAAAAACTGGAATACCTGGGTAGATGGTGACGGTCCGATCGTGGTAGATTGTGTGACCATGTTGCACATCAGTGGTACCATGGGTAACGACTGCTAAGATAGTTGATCCCAATATGCCAAAGTCAGCTACAAGGTTCCAGGTTAGACCGAATCGCGGATGCAAATGCACATCCAGGATCGGCGATCTTATTTTGATCGGGGGATGAGTGGTCCCTGCAAAATAATGGAGTACCGTTAGGGATGCAAATGATGGTTTGTGCATTCCGTTTGTAATCTCCCATACCGTAGGATGGCAACCAGATGAAACAAATCCCCTGGTCTGTCACCGCGAAGATGCGGCCTAGATGGCGCACGGCGTCTTCGAACGTGTAGGGGTACAAATCTGTCGCCGCCAACATGCGCCAGCCTCTGCCGTTACTGCATCTTGCATTGATGGCAATCCTTATGTCGAACACCGTGATGAGATAGTAATTGTCATAGTCGCATTGCTTCGTTGGCGGGTCCGCAATTGCTATCTTCTTCAATCTCATGTAGGCATCATCATACGTATTCAAGCCCAGCCAGTCCGGAAGGCCGATCCCAATGGTGGAGAAGGGGTCTACCGGAACGGCCGCACTACTGTGGATGTTGTGCAAAATGATGGTGGTATCCGGCCGGAGGTATGCAAGCCAATCTTCGTTGGCACCGACCCAGACCTATATATAAGACGGTGGGCAGCGGAGAAATTACAGGATGGAAATGGAATAACTAAGTACTACATGATCAAACTCCATTATTGACCTGATCATTGGACAAAATCCGACTACCTCTCATGTCGGCAACTCTAGCGGAGTCAACGTGCAACCATGGCCAGGGAGCGGTGGACTGTTTGAAGGATTGTCCCATAGAAGAACCTTCTCCTTGAGGACGCATGGAAGACCAACAAGCATGGCCTTTTCCCAAGCCTGTTTAATCAGTGTCTTGAAAAAGTTGGTACAGGAAGCACCGAGTCTTGCGGCGGTGAGGACGTCGGAGCGGCGTGTGATTTCTCCCAGAGGATCGTCGTCCAAGGTCTCACAGCCCCAACGAGCAGGAGAACCGCCTAGCGAATCCATGGGAGCAGCAATGAACTGCCTTCTCTTCGAGGGGAGGGGAACTGGCGAGGAGGAGATAAGAGCGTAGTAACCGCAGGGCCTCGTCCCTTCCAACTGTAGATCGTTCCTCAGCAAAGGGTTGAGGCTATTATTTACTACTAGTACTAGCATTATGGAACGTTATGGGATTGCATTATACTATAAATAATAGCACTACTAAGAAATTTTTGGCACTAGGTAGTAGTTTTTGGCATGGATTAAGAAATTTTGGGATTGTTTTTGCCATTTTTTGTACATGCCAACTAGTGTTAAAAACATCTTACATTATGTGACGAAGGAGTACATACTCGTACTGTAGCAGTACCAGTACTACTTTTCTCAATTAGTAGTGCGATGCATTGTACTTCTAGTCTAGTCTAGTATAGTGCACCAGTTTTGAACTCTTGAATCTCAGGGCCAAGGAGCTACAGTTGGAAGTGGAGGGTACTACTGTTCTCTAGAACCATCGCTGTACTATCAATGCAGGGGAAGTACACCTGCGTAGTGGCCTAGTGGGTACTCTCGGTGCGATATTCAGCCGCTTCTCTCATGCAGGAGTAGCTGGCCTACTCAGCCGCTGCTCTCACACACACACTAGCAGCCTGTTTATCAGCGACGGTTACTGCGGGGGCAGAACATTTGAGTTATTTGATACAACGAGACTATGCTTTTTGCTTCCATTTGTGGTGGTGTAATGGATCTCGTCGAACTTTGTTAGTAGTTCCTTCTTTATGAATGAGATGAAGCAAAGCTTTTGCCTCTGTTTAAAAAAACACGTCAAGAGGAATTTCTTTTATAGTAGAGCCGATAATGGAGTGAAGTCCATGCGTGCAACGCCACAAGCTACAGAGTAGTAGTAGAGCACTTTACGTACATAGCCATATTGCACAGTTCCCAATGCCCCGCCAGGCTTTTCCGGCTCCTCGGGCTTAATTGGGAGGCGCTAGTTTAAATATGCTACTAGCTGATGAGGAAGCTGCAAGCGAGGTGCGGCTAGGGCGAGCATATGAGCCACGGGATGCTGGGAAGGAAAACCCGTTCACGTGGCTAGGCTGTCTAGTGCACCCAGATTGTGGGGCTACACGTTCGTTTGACTTCAAAACTCAAACTACCCGTGTAAAATATTGGCTCACAGCAAAGTGTAGTAGTACTATTTTTTTAAAGGCCGCCGTGCGTTCGGCCGGGATCGAACCCACAAAACGAGGTATACACTCCCGCGACCACTAGTAGTACTTATTGGAGTACAACGCAACCTAGAATCGCCTTTTGTCGCTAGTAGTACGAACATTGTTCCTTACAAGAAACCCCTAATAATGCAAGAAACCACTAAAATGCCAGGAAACTACTACCACTTGCATACGTGGCAGACTTAAGATAAGACTACCTTATCAACCATTGTACATGCTCTTACCAACAAAAATCCTCGAGTGACCTCCTACCTCCGGCCCGTCCACCTAGTCATCCTCGGCCATTGGACGCAGGTACCGCCGCTGGCAGAAGGCGAGGTCAAAACCGCCAGCGGTGCGGAGCCCATGTTGCGGCAGCCCGGATCCAGCTCCGTCCGGCGCTCGCGGCCGCTAGGTAGCCAAGATATCTCCGTCCAGCTGCTTGTCTGCAAGGTTTGCTAGCTAGATTGGCACGGCAGCGCGGCGGATTGCTCACGCGTGCCGCGCTCAGGCAAGCCATCTGGCCCGAGCGAAGGCCAGCACGGCGGCTTGCTCGCTCGTGAGTCATGCTCGGGCCAGCCTGCCAACCCGTGCAGAGGCCAGCGCGGTGTCCGGCCCGTCCGGTGAAGCGGAGGCCAACTTGCTCATCACCGGCGCCACCGACGAAGACGCATCAGTACTGTTTGAAGTAATGTTCAAGAAAAATAATGATTTGAGGGGAATAACATGATAGAAGGTCAGATGTGGGTCCCTCATGTCAATGGTCAAACAAAATGTGTTGGTTTAAGCTGCCTCGTCAGCACGGACGTGTGGGCCAACCCTGTCATAAATGGGTTTAAACGAACCTAATCGGTAGGAGTACTAGGTAGTAGTTTTTGGCGTGGATTAAGAAATTTTGGGTATGTTTTTGCTATTTTTTGTACAATAGGCTCTTCCTAGGGCTGGTTGAAAGTGGTAGTTTTTTGTTACATACTCTACATATTGTAAGTAGGAGTGAAAGTTAAGCTTTGGAAGCCAATAAGCAAGGCTTATTACATAGTGCATATGTGTACATTATTGGAAGTAAATATCAACCATGAGTGACAAATATCTTGATGGAAAACTCGAAACTATGGAATACTAGGAAAAAATGCATGGTTGGAAATGCTAGCAATGTTCATGTCCGTTGCAATGAATCATAATTAGAATAATACTTATTCACAAACTTGGTACAAAACACTCTAATTTTGATATACATATGTCACTAGAGATATATTATGTTTCAATTAGAATATATTCCTTGGGCTGTTTTTGTGAGGTCAGGGAGGGATGTGGTTGGTTTTAAGATACTAATTATGGGTTTTCTGCAAATTGGTAGACAAGTGGGATGTTGGTGAGAAAAGGCAACAACTTACCTCACAATCGATAGATGTAGATCTTATGGTTAGAAACGACGGATGGCAGACACACTAGCATCACCAACTTAGTCTTGTGTAGGAGTACAAGCAAGATCCGTGCATTGCACACAACATCAATATGCATTTTTTTATTAAACACTTGTTGTGATTGACCCTTGCGGGAGTTATCCCATGTGTAAAAACTAATGATATCTTGAGAAATATGAGATAAGGTGAAGAGGAGTGGGGTGTGGTGGCGTGGTTGGTGGTCGGACTGAGCGGAGGCATGGGGATTGACGACGCCGGCAGCGGCCACCAGGCCAGTTTGTTCTAGAGGCTTCCTTTCTTAATTTCTCAACAATGAGGTTTGTTGGAGATAGGGATGAACGAGGGAAAGGCCTTGTCTGCAAATGTGGAGAGGAGTGCGGGTATCTTTTAGTTTAATTTCCATCCGTCAGATATAGATCGGACAGACTATATTGCAAGATGGCACACGTACCATCATGACCAACTCAGTTTTTTATAAGAGAAGAAATATAAGTATGGAGATACAAACATATTATCGATACTTGCTTCTGTAAACTAGCATCTACATTCTATTCAACGCCTCGGCATGTGGGGCCTTAGCACAATCACTTCTCGACTGTGTAAAACAAAGATTTTCCCGTCGCCGACAAGGAGGGGGTGACGGCGGCGCGCTTTTTGGCTTGCTCTAGTGGTCTAAGCACATGTAGATTTATTCTTTTTCACGTCTCGTGTTCTCCATACTGCCACGACTATTGATGAATAGACGGTAAGTTATTCACGGGGAAACCCTTGATGAGCGTGTTTGCGAGAGAGAGAGAGAGAGAGAGAGAGAGAGAGAGAGAGAGAGAGTGCGTGTGTGATATGTTAGAGACTGAGGCAATGATAACAGATTCTTTGTGTCTATGTGTGTGGAGGATAGAGAGAGATGTACATGGGGCTTTGTGTTGTGTAACGTGGAGACACCTATACATAATTAGGGAGTGAGTGTGTGAGATACATGTGCGGACATGGGAAGAGATGAGGATCTAGATAAATGGGTGTTTGTGTGTGTTTGTGCACGCGTTTGTGTGTGAGAGGGAGAGAGTGTATGTGGAGTAGAGAGACCACTGATGATGTAAACCTAGTATAAGGGAAGGGGGAATGGTGTGACATGTGTAGTAGCGGGATAGCACGGGTGCGGGCTGGGGGAGCAGACTATTTGGAAGAGACATCGAGTGTGTGTGGGAGAGAGCGGTGTGAGAGCGAGAGAAATAGAGAGCTAGCGACGGAGAGAGAGAGAGAGAGAGAGAGAGAGAGAGAGAGAGAGAGAGAGAGAGAGAGGAAGAGAGGGGGCGAGAGGGGTTGTTTGTGTCCATAAATGGCGTATAGATAGGGAGACAATGTTGATGTTGTCCGAAATTGGCCTATGAACAGAGATGCAAGGGAAGCGAGTCATCGTGTGTGTGATAGGGACTTCATGAGAGATCTAGAATAGATGGTGTAGTGAACAATGTGTGAAATCGAGAACGATTATACATTAGAGAGCTATGCAAAGAGTCACGACATATATGTATGCAGGGAAGGAGCTGGGGCGGGTCCGCATGTGGGAGAGATAGAAAGAGGAGAGTGCTGCACAAGGAGACAAAGTGTGCTTGTTTGCAGTGGGGGTGGTGTGTGAGGTGAGTGTGCGAGAACCACATAACTAGGGAGATAGACGTTTGGGGGCGATGTTTTGTGTGTATGGGAAATATACACTCTACATAGTGCATGTTCTTGGGTAAGAGAGATAGCAGGAGACCTAGAGAGTGAGGGAAGAGATGTGTGCATGCCCGAGAGACAAAGTGATAGAGACCTATGTTGGGGTCCGGACTTTACAAGAGAGAGGGGTGTTATTGTGCTCGTGTGTTGGTGTTTGGGGGAGAGAATGACTTCTCTGTGTGTGTGTGTGTGTGTGGTGGTGGTGGGGGGGGGGGTTGACTTCAGATAAAGAGTGAGGTGTCTATATTTGAGGGACTTTAGCGCAATTCAGATATTGTGCACTCATGGTTGATCCATTTGTTTCACAGTGTGTACTATGAGCTAACGATACTTTTGAACATGCGTGACATACCTTGATGTACCAGAATTACAAACCTAAGATTGGAATTTTGGAATTCGACTCCATCATTAGCTTTTGTAATTCATTTAAACGGAGGTACATTTTTTAAGCCGGGATTTCGTGATTTCAAATTCATATATCAAACCTAGAGATATACACATACGGGCATGTTCAAACTTTATAATCATCCACTTTATTCATACACATACACATTTTGGCTTTTGTCATCATATTTAGGATAAACACATTTGGAATTTCATTTGAATTGGACCGTATGATGGTATTTGCTTGTAGTAGCTCAATGATCCATATTTGAATTGAATGGACAATCTAAGTTACGAGTTGGAGACATTGATTTTCAAAACTTGCACATTTTTTTTCGTGCAAAACAAACAAATTTTCGGCCATGATATCATAGTCGGCCGTACGAGAGCAGAATATTTATAATTTTAGGTGCCAAAAGCTTTCAAACTTCCCTCTCACATCGAAATATCATGCGCCCGAAAGGTTAGCCCTGCGATATTCCTGTTTTACCCCTGCCACATGAACGGAAAAGGGCTGCTTTGGTAACTCCATTGTTTTCCCCTCGTTGCCCCCAACATTCTTCCTTAGAGCCCCTCCCCTTCCCCTCCCCGACCCCCCCAACCACGGCAAGCCACCGAATATAGTCCTCCGCCGCGGTGGTGGACCTCACACCCCGCCGAATCTACCTTCCACACCTTGGAACCCCCAACTACCAACTCACCACTTCACCGGAGCCGCTTCAGTGACTGGCTTGTCCACCGCTCCAGATCTCCTTGACCACCATCATGGTCCACCGCACCGGATCTGCTTAACCAGCGCCCTCCACCATAGTGTAGGCCCTTCACTGACTCCCTCGTCCGCCCCTTCGCTGGCCCTTCATACAAGCCCTCGTCCAACGCAATAGATCCGCCTCACCAAAAGCACTATACAACGCGCCCGCCGAAGCCTTCATCCACTGCACCGGACCTGCTCCACGGATGCCATATTCAACTCCACCAGCCCTGCTTTACCGACGCCGCAGCCTCATCAGGTTATTTCGATTTGTACTCCTTCGATTTTTCTCTTTATCATGCAACTGTTCACTTACCATAGATGAGCTTTCTTGTATGTCGACAGGCGCCGCAACCGTAGCACCGGAGCCGCTTCAGCGACGGCGACTGCCGGCCCAAACTCAACCGCAACATGAGCACCATCGACGATCCTTAGCTATCAAGTATGACAACTATACCCATACGCCGCCGAGAATCAGGTACTGTATCCAACGGCCGGCGCCTACGTTCACTTTCATAGCATAAGCACCGCACCTTTGAATTCCTTCAGGGCATCATTCAGTTTTTCATGAGATGCGTTATTCTGCTTACACCTGTAGGGCCATACTTCTGGTAGTGAACATGTTACATGTGTTAAATTACATACCAGTGCACATATAGTTAATATGCTTTAGTTTTGTTCTGATGCCACCTGTTGGTTCCATCAGACTGCTTAATGTTCTCTATGCTTAATTACACATCAGCAAACTAGCGTGTGGTTCAGCTGCTTTTTGTTCGTTTTACCCTACATTTTCTGATGCTAGCTATTACATCACTGCTCCGAGCCTCTGTTCATTACTTGCTTGTGCGTTCTTGATCTTCCCAAGTTGCATGATTAATTTGATGCTTCTATTAATTATGGAGCTGCCAACCCCATCAAGCAAAATATTTGTTCTTTTGGGGCTGGCACCTCGAACAAGCATAAAAATAGAGGGAAGCAGATATATTGTCGTGTATGCACACACCCTTCTTTCATTAGTTTAGATGAACCATTGATGATCAATTCGGACCAGTGCATGCGATTAAAATTAATTTTACCTAAATAGATGGTGCAGAATAAACTACAACAACTAGATTTGCAACCACGGGATGCTGACGATATCTTCAAAGAACATTGCAACAGCAGCAAGGCTTCACAGCAACATATGGTAAGCCAGTGTGTTTTAGTACATGTTAAATGTAATGTGAGTGGGCTGCTTTCTTGGCTTGTGCCCTCAACGTGTAATCCTACCGAATTACAAATAGTTCAGTTGTCTGCTTTGCTGTATTGCTTGATTCGAATGCTTGTTTGTTGTTACGTTATACTTGAGTTGGCCAATATGTCAGCAGTGCCTGTTGTACTGTCGTAAAGAAATGCATGCCTATTTCATTTGAGTCCTTAACTTTTCCTCTCAACTTCATCACAAGACTGTCTTCGTAGTTTATATGAGGCCACACTGTTAAGTGCTTTCTCAAATTATTTCAACTACTTAGATGCCTTGGCAACTTAAATATAGCGGTTGTACACTCCCTTTCAACTTTCATCTTACCATTTTAATTTCTTTTCGGCTGATGCTTCTTCGAACCATTTAAATATAGTTTGCCATGCTCGGCAATAATTCGTCCATCGTTTACCATGTAAGCTTACTGCCTGGATCATACGATACTTATCTCGAGCGGAAACCTTTGAGGATGCCATTTACACTAGGACACAATGTACAACCCCAGAATCTATTTGTGGAAGAAGTGCGCCATCCATGTTACCAGATGGTAGCAGTTCAGAGGCAACACCACTGGAGAGCAGTCTGAGCACAAATATTATAGTGCTTGAGGCTCTACTAGAGGCAGAAAGAGATGGTGTGGCTACCATGAATGAGGTAATCTTTATCTTGAGGATGGAAATTAAGGAATTAGCGGCACGCATTATGCAAGCAACCCAAGAATTGGAGGAAGTAAGAATGTTGCATTTGAAGACGGAGGAGGTCCTGCTGTTTCTGCTATCTGAAGTCCAAGGTAATCCCGGTTCGTCTTTAGATACCAGTTGAAATTGTCATTAGATTATTGTACTTGCATGTTGTGTCATGTCTCTGAATGGATTATTTTGCAAGACCCCCTATGTTGTCCGAAATTCCATGTTGTCCATGTGTTGTAATGATCCGATTTTTTTAGGCGAGGTAATCCTCAGTACTTCTATGATTGACATAAGGTGAACTGTTTTTCGTGTGAGCATATTGTATTGGATGAAATAACTATTTGAATCAGAGTGTAACCAACCTACTGAATTCGAAAATCACGACATTTCTAAATCATAATCATATATAAAGGTGGAATAAATCTTTGTTGTGGTTTTGAAGAAATAAATAACAAAACATATAATTATCCGTGTATATTCGTAATCGAATACAAATTGGATTTTAATTTAGTTTGCCAGGTCCCAGGGCAAACGTGAATGCTAATTCTCCCAAGTTTTGAACGAAGTGGCTAAACACCCACTATAATTTGTGGGCTGCCCGAAGCAAGTGTTTGCGAGATGGAAATTACTGTCTACCCCTGACACTTGACATCCTTATCAACCGGATTTACACTGCTGTCGATAGGGGTAGACTAGTAACTTCAATCAGACGTGACACGATGGCCTCTGAGCCCATTCAGACACGGTGGGCGCCAAACGTGGGCGGCAAAACACATTTGATTCAAGCTCGTCCGAAAGACATGTGTATCTTCCTCCATTTCCCCATTCATACATGGTGGGTGGCAAAACAAACTCTCCTCGTCCAAAATTGATGTAGGCTAATATTTTAAATAGGGGCAGATGTGTAACTTCCATCAGACGCGACACGACCGCCCTACCTGTCAGCCCCATTCATACATCGTGGGCGCCAACCGTGGGTGGCAAAACACCCTCTCCTCGCCCGAAATAGTTAACGACAAATATTTGGGAGATGCGAGATTACCGTCCTATCCCCAACCGATGCGATGTCCGAAATTTTAAACAGAGGATAAGTTCGTAACTTTCCCACATTTCAGAGAAGCGCGTCCCAAAGTTTGAGATCCCCCCTCCCCTCCATTTCCCCATTCATACACCATCGGCGGCACGACAACCTTGGCACTGCGGCCATCCTCCTCCGTCCGCCACCCCATCCTCCACCTTGCCGGAGCCGCTACCCCTACACCGTCGTCCCCTGCAAGAGATGGACGTCTCTCATCCATGGCGCTAGACCAGGATCCTTTCATTGCCTCCTCTCGCTTCATCGGCGCCGTCGTCCACCTTGTCGTTGCCGCTCCTACGACCGCCTCGTCCATGGCAACAGGATATATCCCTCGACCCGGCCGTCTGCCGTCTAAAGTCTTCTTCCCCGCCGCCGACAGCCATCGCACCCGCAGCACCCTCAACGTATTAGCATAGGCCTACATGGCGTCGCAAGAGAGGTGGTACTCTTCCATATGTGCTTAAGTTATTGATCTCACCCAGAAAATAGATCGTAATTTGTTTACTGTACTTTTCTTGTCCGTACCAAATCGTAGTGGCTAGTTGAAAGCAAACATTGGTTGCGAAGTAGCTTTGTCCGGTTTGCACCTTCAGATCCGCCATGGCACGGGCACTATACTCGTAAAGCTTATGGTTTCCCCCCTTTATATTCACTACCATCATCGTAGGTGCTTCGTGTCGTGCTAGCAGTGCTCCTCAAGACCTCAACCCAAAGCTTACGTGTTGAAGTACGAATCTGATATGATGCTCATATCACTAAAAGAGAGAATGTTTAATTGGTCACCTAATGTTCCTATATTCGTTTCGAAAAGCATGTGCGCCACCCACTGGTCCAGTTAGTTCCACTTTCCTGATTTTTCTTTTGATGCTTAGGGTTTTTCCCTTCTATCTACTCTACTATGATCTCTGTAGGTGCTTTCTGTCGTACTAGCATTACTCCACCCTTCAAGCTAAACAACACAACACTCAGAATTCCAAAGGTTAGTTGTTCAAATATGATTGTGATATGATACTGATATTAGTTAACTGACACATTTAATTGGTTCGCTAAAAGTCCCACTTGAGTTTCCAAATGCATGTCGCAACATATAGAGAGACAACATAATTGCATTTCTTTGTCACTTGTTGCCCGTACTTTCTTGTCCATACCAAATCTTAGTTGTTATTTCAAAGCAAACATCGGTTGCTAACTACCCTTTGCGCGGTTTGCTGCTTCAGATCTGCCATCCCACTGCCACGGTCAACACTGTACTCATCATGCTTATGTTTTCCCCATTTTATGATGACCACAATCTGCCTACGTGGTTCATGTCATAACAGCATTACTCCACCCATCGAGCTAAACAAGCTTGGTTGTACAAATTCATATCTGATATTATTGCTGATATTAGTAAAACTGAGAGATGTTTAATTCGTTAGCTAAATGTTCCTACTTTAGTTTCGAAATGCATGTGAGCCACATATGGAGTGACCAGAAAGAATAGTATTTCTCTGTGCACTCTGGTTCATCATGGGTGGCCAACCGACATTGTATTGAAACACTTGTAATATCTTCAATTTGCTTGCTCTTCTGCTCTTCTTTAAGATGATACACTTCTCTTGTGGTCGACTGGTCAGGTCGAGTTGTTCTCCCTTAGTATATTTTGAATCTGTCAGGTCAGGTCGACTTGTTCTTCTTTACTATATGTTGAAGCTATGATCTGCGAAGTGTCATCACTTCTGGAGCTCTCATATTTTGAGTAGTAGTCCACATTATATTAATGCACACAACAAATTATAGCATGCATGGCATCTTTTAAAAGAATTGCAGAGATAGCACAAAGGGGTTTACAGGGAGGCAGTATTGGATTAGAATCACTTCTGCATTACAAAGAAAATCTCACTTGTTTTTATGATTTCATGCATGTCAGATATTGAACATTATCAAAATGAATATGAGAATGGGCGCACGAGAGGAATATTGTGGAACGATCCACTTGCTAACAAACATGGCATGGTGGAGGATGGCCTATCTTATTCACCCATCAAGGTGCTTGCTCTAACTTTGCAAAGTTGTATTGGTCGCACATATTTTGCATCTAACCTCTTGCATTTCTTCTACTTTGTTACACCATCTGCTTAGTTTAAGCATCATATATGAGTATATGCCATAACTATCCATTTTCTGTACCTATTCCATGTGTCGTCACACTATGTTTTTCTAGTCAAATGTTGTTCTTTCGTGATAGATGTCCAAAAGGAAGAGGGTGAGTGCAGATCCTCAAGGAGTACAAACTAGGTATTTGGAAAAGGTAGTGGTAACTGTTAAATCAGATAGATCAGCAGCCACAAAAAACACAGGCCCAACTATACCACACTTTACCCCTACTCCAGTGGCCAAACCCCTATTAGAACTGCTGGGAGCCCAGCGTCAGGTACTGTCTATGATATCAATTCAAAATTTGAACTCCTAATTTTCTACTTGTGCCTTACCTTCTCTCTTGTATGAAAACAAATTTCAAATGAATCTCCTTGCTCAAAGGATCATACGATCTCAAAACAATAATGGGCTCTGCATTGCTCTTGTCAGTACCTCTCTCCCTTTTGCCTTGTAACACTGTACTTAATTAATTGCTATTTGATTATGTATCATCAGTCTGCACCTGAGCTTCATTATTCTCTGTTTCTTCCAATATTATTTGATCTATATTTACTCTTTGCAAAATGTAGAATAATGGCAACGCTTATAAAGAATTTTATTTGGGGAATTTATTGAATTATCCATCAACATGGAGAAGGGCTTTGTCCAGCCCGTGTTAACATGTAATGTAAGTTCATCCTTCTCAAGCCTTCAAACATTCTTCTAGTATAGATTTGGATAGGCATCATTGCCTCCACTGCTATTTGCTTTGCTGTTTACATTTGATTGGATGTTTGCAACAACTACCAGTTTCAAATTGTAGTTGTAAAAACATGTTCCTTATGCAGAACAGATCCATTTATTTGCTTATATAATTGTCAAACCTGTTACGTGTCTCCTTGTTTCCCTTTTAGAGTCGTATCTCTTACGCCAGGCAGAACTTTAGGGAAGATAGTGAGACAAACCATCTTGAGGACAGCGAGATGACCCCAAGGTCCTGTCTTGATAAAGACAGTGAGTTGAAGCTACTCACCAGCAGGTGTGATACAACCTCTGTGCAGCCGCTGCCTCAATCAGTTCGACTTCTTCGGTCTCAACTTAAAGCGGAAAGGCTTGCTTCAGCTCAGCTTCGACTTGAAGTCAAAGATGCAATGAAGATGTCAGAGGAGTGTCGTGCGCACCATCATGCCTTAAATCTAGTGTTGATGCATCTATCGTTGACACAACTGAGGTCTACTCAGCTTCTTCAGCTGTTTGAGGGGCCCGACCTGGCCAGGCCTAATGCCTTCTGAAGTGCTCTCAGTTTTGTATATTCTTTTGTCGGCGCGTTTATTTGCACTGGTGGCGAACTTCGATGCCCAGTGGATGTAATATGTGTGATAGCTGTGATAGCCTACTGTAAGTTGCTTGCTTATTTATTTCCTTGTTGTCTTGTTTATTTGTTTGCTTGTAGTCATTGCAGTTCATTTTCCGCGGTTTGCTAGTGGCTGCAATAACCTATTTTTTAAAACTAGGGCACAATAACTATGGGCTAATATTTACTCTAGTGACACTAGGCCTCCTACGGGCCATAGAAACAGTGGGCCTTCTACGGCCCGTAGAAACAGTGGGCCTTCTATGGGCCGTAGGAACAATGGGCCTTCTACGGGCCGTAGAAACAATGGGCCTTCTACGGGGCGTATCATCAATGGGCCTTATACGGGTAGTATGATCGATTGGCCAAACATGGGCCAATAACAGGCCGCATTATGGCCGTAAATAGACTAGAGTTGGAATCGTCTGTTCATGCGCCGACCATAACGGGCCATCGTTAATAGGCCGTATTTCATGACGCTACGAATTTGTCCCATAAGCAGAAAATGATAGTAACGGGCCGTAAGTAAAAGATTGCTGGAAATGAGCTAGCCCTAGAATAAATGGGCTCTGAGAAGGCCGAAAGATAACATGGGCTGCAAACGGCCCAACGGAATAACGGGCCCTTAATGGGTATAAAGTGATACACTGTTTATTACGGGCCAGTTTCACCACGGGCCATTAATGGGTGTAAAGTGATACACTATTCATTACGGGCCAGTTTCACCACGGGCCGTTAATAGGCCAAGAGTTACATAGGGCCTCATATGGGCTGAAAGACGTCATGGGCCATACATGGGCCAGAAGTGAAAATGGGCTGGAATCATATTGGGTGGCCCAGATGACGCTACTAGGCCTAATTCGGATAGGGCGTAACGGGCCTTGGGTTAGCGGGTTGTAAATGGGCTATATGCGAACAGGTCGTTAACAGGCTTTACATGGGCCGGCCCGCCACCTTTTGACCAAGTCAAACAGGCCGGCCTTTTCATGGGAATGGGCCTTTGTTGGGCCGTGCCACGTGTCGACGTATCATAGGCGCCTTCTGTCCAATGAGTGGATGACATCTGTCCCAATGGTGAGCCGACACGTGTTTCCTCCAGCCAATGATGATTTTACATGTGGAAAATCCCCACTGGTCGGGGCTGTTAACGGGTTATCGGATCCAAAACCCGACCCGATAGCTTAACGGCATTCCGTTACGGTGTATGCCATGTGTTGGTCACCCTTGACGAAAGCACTTCTGTGACGCGCGATTTATCGTCATGGAAGTGGATACTTCCGTGATGATAATTTTGCTAATGTCATGGAACACTTCTACGACAGCACAGGTATGACTATCTTGATTCTGTCATAAATTTGTCATGGATGTACATGCATGACAAAAAACGCGACCTACTGTGACAAGCACGTATCATCACGGAAGTGTATTTCTTTTGTAGTGTAAGCTTCTGGGGCCACTACCCCGTGGGCCTCTCCGTAGTGCCCCATTCGCCATGCAGTCCGGCCTAGAGCGCTGTCTTGGGGGTGGTGGCGTGGAGGCCCGCCGAGGCCGAAGGCTGCGGAGTGCACTCCTTTGCCGGCCGGAGATGGGGCCGATGCAACTTGTCGCCCGGTGTTGCCGGCTGGGTTGGTGTTGAGTAGGCCCTGGAGTCCGCTCGGAGTTGCGTGGGCGCATATGGGGATGCCATACGGCCTGCCCTGGATCAGGGGTGGCAGCTGGACGCAGAAAGGAGGCGCTCCTGAGGTAGCGGCGTCCAGGAGCTTGGCCACTCGCTCTAACAACACGTCGCGGCCGCCCTCTAGCAGCCTGCCCCGTAGTAGCTCTTGGGCTACTATGAGCACGACCCTTCAGTTCGCCTGCTCCCGTCGGGTGTGCGGCGCTGCGGCCGCGGCGTGGCTTGAGGCTCTTGCTGCTGACCGCACCTGCTGCGGTGTGAGGGCAGGCGGTGTTTGGCTGCGTCGCTCGTGCCCCGCAGCACCCTGCGGAGCGCGAGCTGCCTGAGACGCAAGGTTGAGGTCGCCCTTGGCCGGCGGCATGGCGTGGGCGGGCCACGCCGCCCAGCGGTCGGCATTGAAAGTCGGGTCGCTTGACATCAGAATGGCGAGGCGATGGAACGCGAGGCGGTGGAAGAAGGATTCCGGCGCACCCCTACCTGGCGTGCCAAATGTCGGATTTCGGGTTCCGGCAGACCCTTGAGGTTCGAACTCTGAGGTGCGCACGAAGATCTTTCCCCTACCAACTCACGTCTCGAAGCCTCGCAAGGAATCTAGGCTAGAAAGAAGAACACACAAGGGACACGAGGTTTATACTGGTTCAGGCCACCATTGTGGTGTAATACCCTACTCCAGTGTGTGGTGTGGTGGATTGCCTTAGGGGCTGATGATAAACAATACAAAGGGAGAACTGCCTCGCGAGGGGCTGTTCTTGAGCTGGTGCGATGAACTGCTTGGGTGAGTTCAGTCGCCTCTCTCTCTCTCTAGTCTACCCGAAATCTGGATCCGATCCCCTTATTCTGTGGTGGCTAGCCCTATTTATGGAGGGAGGCCCCGGGCCTCTTCCCAAATAATGAGAGGGAAGGGCGCCAACAATTGGCCATTTTGAAGGGGAACATCTAGTACACTTATCCTTACTAAAGTTGGTCTTCGACTGCCAAAGACTCTGACGGTGACGCCGTCCTGGGCTCCACGGTGACCTCCATCCTGCCATCCCGCTGGTCTTGGTCTTTTTGCACCGAAACAGTAACCTTTGCCTGATGCCTTGGCCTGTGCTTGCCCCCTTTGCACCGAAGGGGAAACAAGGACACTGCGCAGGCCGGCGCCCGCCTGGCGCCCGCCTGGTCTCGATCGTCATGGCTTGCATCACGAGCACCTCGCGAGGTACCCTGCCTTGATCTCTCCGCCTCTTCGCGAGCCCGCCTGATGAGGCTGCTCCTGAGGAAGCTTCCTATCGTCCGCCCCACAAGGCTTGGCCCCTCGCGAGGGTCTTGAGCTTGAGCTGATGAAGTTGGGCTGCACTGGCCTCTGCTTGAGCCACGCCGCAGGCCGCAGGCAGGCAAGTCTGTGGACCCCTGTTCCCAGAACACCGACAGATTGGTCATTACACGGGGAGCTGTTGCCTGAGGATTTTGCTTTAAAGCATTTGCAGCATTATCATGTGTGGTAGAGTCATCATTAGTGGAGTAGGATGCTGCCTTTCCAAACTGTCCGTCCAAAGGACGAGTGCCTTCATCAATAACTGCAGCCTTGCCCTTTTCATTAGCTAAGGAAATAGTCCTTTTGAGGACTTCGATCGCGGGCAAATAGCTGAGATGATTTTGAAAATCAGCCTTGTAGTGAATTGAAGTCCTTGATCTGATGAATTTCATGATCCAGGGAGCGTAAGTCTTCAATGCAAAAGGTGACAAAGCAGCATTGGCCAAAGGCCTCATGAAGAAATCATGAAGTTGATTGGAATACCATGCATGATGTTGAAAAGCAAGTTCTTGATGATGCCAACAACTTCTTCTTCTTCAGAGTTGTGGCCCTTAATGGGACTGAGGGTTTTGGCCATAATGCGATAGACAGTCCTTGGCACATTCAGCAAATCCTAAACGAGGAAATTTGTCCTTGGCGCTTGGCCAGCCTTCAAAGGCTTCACTAGCACTTGCATCAGATGATTTGACAGTTCAGGTTCCTCATATAGCTTTAGAGCTCCTTCAGTGGGCGGACTGACCGGACAGCATGAAGCAATTCAGATGCCAGAGCTTTGTGATGAGTATTGTCAGTCATCTAGTCCAAAACCCATGAATTCACATCGTCAACATTGCCTATCAGATGCAGAGTGGCATAGAACTGAAGAATGAGCTCTTCATTCCAATCATAGATGTCGACGCAAAAGTTGAGCAGCCCTGCATCATGAAGAACACTAAGGACTGGAGTAAAGCACGGAAGTGACTCCATATCCACATGAGGAAGATTCTCATGGTCAAACACTTTGTCCTTGTCAAACAACAACGAGGAATAAAAGTTCATCTATGAAGCAGTCCAGAAGTGCTTGCGGCCAAGACGAGCAGCGTCATAAGGATTGAAATCTGAGAAGAAATGATGCTCAACAAAGAAGTCATCAGCCTTGAACTTCTGCTTCTTGGAGTGAGGATTCTGTGGCTTGGGCTGAAGATTTATAGTTGAAGTCTTCACAACCATTTCAAGCGCAGCCTCTGGAGCCTTAGGCTGAAGAATCTCTGGAGCAGTTTCTTCTGCCGTCTTCTTCTCAATTTATCAGCACTAGTGGCTGGAATTTTTTCGGGGATGGAGTGAAGTGAAGCTTGGCCTTGATCAGAGTCCGTATGAATTTCTTTAGTGTGCATGGGGGACTAAGGAATTTGCTGCAGAGGAGTGAACAGTGGAGAATTGGGAGGATGAATTTCCCAAAAATCGTCATTCATTACTGGAGTCGTAGACCCGATGTCCACATCCTCTTCGTCAGCTTCAACTTCTTCAACACCGGCCTCTTCAGTAGTGAACTGAGGCAGCGGTGATGATACTTGTAGCGGTGAAGGGATATTATCCACTTCAATTTCTTCATCCAATTGCTCTAACGTAGCAGCAGAAGGATCTTCTTCATCATTATCATCAGTGATGACATATTCTTCACCAAAAGGAACAATGTCCTTTGATGGCATGACATTCTCTGGAACAACATCAATGGGGTTCTCAAAATAGCTCGTCAAAGTCTTCATTTTCTTATGAGCTGAAGACTCTGAGGCATCAGTTGCCTTCCTCTTCTTAGCTGCCGCCCTTTCGGCAGCCTTTGTTTTCTTCGCTTCTGATGCAGAAGGAAGGAGGGTGATTTTCATCTGCGAAGATTGTGCAGGAGGAGCAAATGAAAGAGGCACATATTCTTCAGGCACAACTGTTTCAGTTGCTCTGACTTTGGCTCTTAGCCAATCAGCTTTGTATGCGTCAAATTCATCACTGAGAGCTTTGCTTTCCGACTGTATAGTCACAAGTTCTTCAGTAGTCATTTTCAAAACATTCTTCTTTAGATAATGTTCCTTTCTATACTGAGCTTTCTTCACTGATCTCGCCTTTTCAAACTTCCATTTTTCTTCGACAATGATAGTATTCAACACGTGACTTTGGCCTGGTGTGAGGTTCAGATCAGGAAGTGGTGTGTTGGGATCTTTATGCCAAAGATCGATGTAGTCAAGGATCTTCTTTGGATCCAGCAAGAGCGGCACAGCACTGCCTTTGGCACTAGCGGCCCGGTTTTGTCGGTCTCTGATGATTTGAGCCAATTCTTCATCATTAGCTTCGTCTTCAGATGATGGAACTTCAAAGGCGACCTGCTTCTTGTGAGGACTTTGCCTTCTGCCGCATCCAGTAGTGACCTTTTTCTTCAGCAGCTGCGGCTGTACTGAGGAACTTGCTGAAGCTCCTGAAGCAATTGAAAAGCCTGTAGTCCTTTGGCACGTGGCAAGATGCACTGGTGCTGAGGACTTTGTTGGTACAGCTAAGGGATTTTCTTGAGCAGAAGACCCTGAGGGCTTGGAGGAGCTGGGTCATTAGGGCATTGAGGAGCTGGGACGTGAGGGCATTGCAGAAGAAGATGGCTTCACAACATATTTCTTCTTCATAGCCTTCTTAGGCTGACTAGCAGATGCTTCAGCAGAAGCAGCAGCAGAATCTTCGTTGAATTTCTTCACTACCTCCTTTGCTAATTTACCAAATTTCCTTTAGCGCTTGGCCCATTCTTTTGGAAATTCCTCACCTCTTCTGATGCTTGAGGGATCGGCTTCTTGGCTTGGTGCCATTGGAGGTCTTGGCCATGGAGGATTTACAGCGAATTTCTTCATGTACTTAGGAGTGACATAGCGGTAATCCCTCCATTCCCATGCCCATCTTCGTTCAATCCGCTGAATGCGCACTTTGTGCTGATTTTTATTCTCCTTGCCATGAGTGGCCTCATCAGGAGTGCAGTAATCTGCATAGATATCTTCAGGGATTTCGAATGCCATGTTTGTCTCAGGCCTCTTGCCTCGCTTCTGAGGATGCTTTTCTTCGGCCATTTTCTTCAGCTGAGGATTCTGAACAATAGATGTCTCTGAGGAAGTATGCACTTTTTCTTCAAGGAACACTGCATATGAGTTAAGTTGATGAAAACCTAGTGATTCAACAGCAGACATGTGTACCTTTGAATAGAGTATAGGTGCAGAGAATTTGAAGAGGTCATATGTGTTCTCAGAATTTTTTTTAAAGAATCAAGTTTGAGGAATTTGACCAGGGAGTCTTGAAGAATTTCACTAAGAGTTCTTGTCTTAGGTTCCATAGTTGTATAGATTGGAAATCCTCACAATTGAGGAATCTTAAAGAAAAGTACATCTTAGAGAGAAAGATTAAGAACATATGCAACTGTGGTGTTTAGGACTGTGAAGATTGAAGAATAAACACCTTTTGAAGATTTTGTGTAAATCATCAGAATCAACAAGGGCAGTAAAAGAGAGTTTTATTTACCCTTGACGAAGAACGCGACGAATAGAGAGATGAACTGGAGAAGCTCGTCCGTTCAGATCTTCCATGCCCTAACTTGGCGAAGGAAGATAGCTACGATGGCGGCGGAGGTGAAGATTTCCACGGCCGGCGCGAGTACGACGGCGACGAGGTCGAGGCAGCTAAGCCCTTCCTCACCGGCGATGATGGAGATTAGTGGCGGTGCTAGTTCAGAGAGGTCGAGCAGGAGAGAGAGAGAGAGAGAGGTCGAGTAGAGTAAATGAACTGAGGTGCAAGGGGAGGGGTATTTATAAGGAAGTGAAAAACTGTTCGTCCGAAGAATTTGGATGAACGTGCCCCTGTCCCAGGCCATCCTAGTGACATGTGTCACCCACGTACAAAGAGGTGGAGATCGTGTGAGATCGTGGGTGAGTTGTTTAATCCAGTCATGGGATAGAGAAGGATTTGAGCAACAAAAGCCGAAAAGTTAGATAATAAAATTTTAACATTTCGTTCGCAAATTCTTCAGCTGTCAAGGACATAGTGAAGATTTTGAACGGGTTTCAAATAGAATGTTCATGAAGAAGTAGTGAACAGACTGGGTTAAGTTTAGCATAGAGGGGGAACCGGTCCGATCACATTCACTTAGTTGAAAAAGCAACTTGAAGAATTAGCTATAAGTGAATGCTGTAGAGGACATGAAAAACTCAAATATATATAAAGCAATGAAGAACAACGACGGAAATACTGAGGAAATTGCAAAGTTCAAATTGAAGATTTTCAACTTTGGTTGGTGGCGTAACCCACCATATAAGAATGATGATTTCAGACACCGCGTACAATATAATTGTCGCAGGGTTCTGAGAATCAAATTCTTCATTAATTTCTTCACACTTAGAGGGTTAGTCTTCATTGGTTGAAGAAAAACTATACTTCGTGTGTTGCACATCTAAGTCATCAAATTTGCGTAAGTGTTAGGATGCGTGTCCTTTTCAAAGAACATCCAAAGATTCTAAGATATTTAGCTCACACCGCAACTTGATAAATCTCTTCTCATCCAAGGGCTTTGTGAATACATCGGCCAGCTGGTCTTTAGTATTTGCATGGTCGATGGAGATGTCGCCTTCAATGCGTGGTCACAAAGAAAATGATGACGAATCTGGACGTGCTTTGTCTTCGAGTGCTGAACTGGGTTGTGAGCAATCTTGATAGCACTCTCATTGTCGCAGTAGAGTGGCATATTCTTCACATTGATGCCATAGTCCTTGAAGGTTTGCTTCATCCATAGCAATTGAGCACAGCAAGATCCAGCAACAATGTACTCTGCTTCAGTAGGAGAGAGTGATACACAGTTCTGCTTCTTCGAGGATCAACATACTCAGGATCGTCCGAGGAAATGGCATGTGCCTGATGTTGACTTGCGATCCACTCGATCACCAGCATAGTCAGAGTCAGAATATCCAATGAGATCAAAATAAGAGCCCTTGGGATACCATAATCCAAGTGTTGGAGTGTGAGCTAGATATCGAAGAATATGCTTCACAGCCTTATGGTGTGATATCTTCGGTGTAGCATGAAATCGGGCACACATGCAAACACTAAGCATAATATCCAGCCTAGATGCACATAGATACAATAAAGAGCCAATCATGGAGTGGTATACCTTTTGATAAAAGTCTTTACCATTTTCATCGGTGCATAGATGGCCATTTGTGGGCATAGGGATCTTGACGCCTGAGGGAGTCCCGGACTAGGGGGTGTCCGGATAGCCGAACTATCATCTTCGTCTGGACTCCGGGACTATGAAGATACAAGATTGAAGACTTCGTCCCGTATCTGGATGGGACTTTCCTTGGCGTGGAAGGCATGCTTGGCGATACGGATATGTAGATCTCCTACCATTGTAACCGACTCTGTGTAACCCTAACCCTCTTCGGTGCCTATATAAACCGGAGGGTTTTAGTCCGTAGGACGAACAACAATCATACCATAGGCTAGCTTCTAGGGTTTAGCCTCTCTGATCTCGTGATAGATCTTCTCGTGTACTACCCATATCATCAATATCAATCAAGAAGGAGTAGGGTTTTACCTCCATCAAGAGGGCCCGAACCTGGGTAAAAGCATCGTGTCCCTTGTCTCCTGTTACCATCCGCCTAGACGCATAGTTCGGGACCCCCTACCCGAGATCCGCCGGTTTTGACACCGACATTGGTGCTTTCATTGAGAGTTCCTCTGTGTCGTCATCTTCAGGCCCGATGGCTCCTCCGATCATCAACAATGATGCGGTCCAGGGCGAGACTTTTCTCCCCGGACAGATCTTCGTATTCGGCGGCTTTGCACTGCGGGCCAATTCGCTTGGCCATCTGGAGCAGATTGAAAGCTACGCCCTTGGCCAGCAGGTCAGATTTGGAAGTTTGAACTACACGACTGACGCCCGCGGAGACTTGATCTTCGACGGGTTCGAGCCATAGCCAAGTGTGCCGCACTGTTACAATGGGCATGACCTAGCTCTGTGGCTGAGCAGTGCCCTGGAGGCCGCACCTATGTCCGCTCCGACCCTTAGCTCGGAGCCGACTGCGCCGATCGAGGACTGGTGGCTGGACACCACCTCGGGGGCTGCGATCTCTATGGCGATTGAGCCGAACACCATCCCTGTCCTTTGCAAGGCTCGTAACTCCAAGGTGCCGGACTCCTCTCCGGACTCCGAACCTTCTGCGCCCCTGTCAATCGAATCCGATTGGGCGCCGGTCATGGAATTCACCGCCGCGGACATCTTTCACTACTCGCCCTTTGGCGATATCCTAAATTCACTAAAGTCTCTCTCTTTATCAGGAGAGACCTCGCCGGACTATAGTCAGGAAGGTTGGGATGCGGACGACGAAGAAATTCAGAGCCCACCCACCACCCACTTCGTAGCCACCATTGAAAGCTTAAACGACGTGCTCGATTTCGACTCCGAAGACATCGACGATATGGACGACGATGTAGGAGATAATCATGAACTAGCACCCATAAGGCACTGGACACTCACTTCATCTCATGACGTATACATGGTGGATACCCCTAAAGGAAACGACGACGAGGAACAACGGGACGACACGCAGGATCATCCCCTCGAAAAGTAGTCAAAACGGCAACGTAAGCGCCGCTCAAAGTCCCGCCTCGACAAACACAGCAGCCATACATACCCAGCCATAGAGCAGGGCGAACCGGTGGATGATGAACATGCTATCGAGCAACCGTCCGAACAGGACAATATGGATAAACAATCCGTCACCGGCGAAGATAACAGTCTAGGCGATCTAATGCTGGACAAGTTACCGGAGCAAAAGAATCTCCACAAAAGGCTCGTTGCCACTGCACGTAGCCTGAAAAAGCAGAAGCGGCAGCTCAGAACAGCGGAATATGTGCTCAGAATCAGATGGAGCAAAGTACTCAGCACCGCAGACAAATACGGCGACAGTCGCCGAACAAAGAGCTACCCGAAGCGAAAACTACTGCCAGAATTTGATGAGGAGGCCGTAGAGCCACTGCAATCAAAGAACAAGGAGACCACCTGGTCGGCTAAACGACCCATGGCAAACATAGAGCGGCAAACGGCACCGCACAAAAGCCGGCACGCGATCTGCACACAGATTCACATCAAAAAGATGGCCCAATTAGATCCATTTACGGGCCAAGAAAGCAAGCTCTAGCAAGCAATGCAACACGTCAAGTATCCGAATATTATGGTACACCTAAATATCGGGGTGCCGCACATCTCCTATGTTTCACCGATGAGGATCTGGATTATGAATTTCCAGTGGGATTCAAGCCCGTAAACATAGAGGCATATGACGGAACAACAAATCTTGGAGTCTGGATTGAGGATTACATCCTCCACATACACATGGCTAGAGGAGATGACCTCCACGCCATAAAATACTTAACCCTCAAGCTCAAAGGGCCAGCCCGGCATTGGCTCAATAGCCTCCCCGAAAACACCATTGGAAGTTGGGAAGAGCTCGAAGATGCTTTTCTGGCAAATTTTCAAGGGACCTACGTCCGCTCTCCAGATGCAGAGGATTTAAGTCACATAACTCAACAACCCGGAGAGTCATCCCCAAAATTATGGAACAGATTCCTCACTAAAAAGAACCAAATAGTCGACTGTCCGGACGCCGAAGCCTTAGTAGCTTTCAAACACAACGTTCGAGACGAATGGATCGCCAGACACCTCGGCCAAGAAAAGCCAAGACCAATGGCCGCATTAACAAGCCTCATGACCCGCTTTTGCGCAGGAGAGGATAGCTGGCTAGCAAGATGCGGTACCAGCGACCCAAGTACATCCGAAGTCAGGGATGGAAACGGGAAACCGCGACGCAGCAAAGAACAGCGTCGGACCACGGGCAATAGCCTGAAGAGCACGGCAGTCAACGCCGGATTCAAAAGCTCACGGTAGAATCATAAAAAACTGCCCCTAAGGATAACAGGGACGAGCTATCTAACTTAAACAAAATCTTGGACAAGGTATGCCAAATCCACAGTACCCCCGGGAAGCCTGCAAATCATACCCACAAAGATTGTTGGGTCTTCAAGCAGTCCGGCAAACTCAACGACGAACACAAGGGGCTCAACACACAAAGCGAAGACGATGACGAACCCCACAAGCAGAGCACCGGAAAACAAAAGAATTTCCCACAAGAAGTCAAAACAGTAAACTCACTTTACGTGACAAAAGTGAAAAACAGGACGGCGCCCACAGAGATACGCGCCATACGACCTATCCCAGAGGAGTCCCGCCACTGGTTGTCAAAACCAGTCACCTTCGACCATCAGGATTACTCTAGAAGTATCCGGAATGCAGGATGGACTGCCTTGATATTAGATCCGATAATCGACAGACTCCAATTTTCACAAGTCCTAATGGACGGCGGCAGTGATCTAAACCTGCTATATCAGGACACAATCCGAAAAATGGGGATAGACCCAACCAAAATTCGCCATAGCAATACTTCCTTTCAAGGGGTAATGCCAGGCCGATATGCCCATTGTACGGGCTCTCTATTGCTAGAAGTTGTGTTCGGCTTACCCGACAACTTCCACCGCGAAAAGTTAACCTTCCACCTTGCCCCATTTACAAGTAGCTATCAAGAACTACTGGGGCATGAAGCTTTCTCCCGCTTTAACGCAATACCGCATTATGCATCCCTCACACTCAAAATGGCCGGTCCACGAGGCATCATCTCCTTAAAGGGAAATATCGAGTGTTCCTCGAGCACGGAAGATTGTGTGACTGCCTCGACAGCCACACACTAAAACCGGCTCCACTAATCCGAGCACCTAAATAGGTCGTTCAGACCCCGGACACGGTTAGATGAGTCCGACGTAAACATACAGGGGCTTACCAGCCGCACCCCCCGCACTAGGGGCTCCACGCATATACAACAAGGGACAATAAAGCTCAATTTTATTCATTTTTTGAAACGTACTTTGTTTATTTAATATAACGTACATTTTCGGACAACCTTTTTCAACTAAGTTCCTCTCTTTTAGAGATGAGCACCGCGCGACACCCATCCAGGATACGGCACAATAGAGACACAGGCGCAGACGTGCAGCAGGGACCCGTTGCAAGGATTCTTTTCAGATTAAGACCATGCATAAACCTTTTTTACTATCTCTTGTTGATACACACCCCCTGGTTTCTTACTATAACCGAAGAGGAAGCTGGCGTTTCGGCATAGGCCACGTCAGAATTTTGCACATACCTGGACACAAGGGGCTTAGTACAAAGGGCGTTGTTCGGCCCGTTTTCATAAAGACCGAATACCCTAGGGAGTGTTCGGCGTCTCGAGTTGGGCCTTATATGCATCAGCTCCGAATCATGTCTTTGGTTAAATTTTGGGTTTGCCCGGCTCCTGTGTTTTGGTGCCTTACGTTCCTCTTTATCGGCTAACGCGACACCAGGAGAACTACTGCGATTGTGCCCCGGTTCGGCCAGGCGAGCACCTCAGTAGAGAAAGCCGAAAACTGACTGTCATGATATAGCGTGAGACTGGTCAACCACTCGATGACCCGCCGGAATCTATAGGATTCCTTTGCATTGACGAAGGGCCGTTTCCCGGTTAGGCACATACGCGCCCCGAATTCGGGTGAGTGCGGTGCCCCTAGGGGCTATATAGTAGCCCCACTATCAAACTCCTATGGCTAAGTGAAAGTGATAAAGCATTATAGTCCCGTTGCCTAGTTTGCTGCGCTACCACCTCCTTTATAGGACCAAGACGTTGGATCAAGTGTGAAAATGCGCCTTTTTGCAAACACCCCCGCATTATATGTGTGGGGGCTAAAGCCGAAGACAGCCATCTTTCAGGTTATATACACATATACATCAACGGCCGCACAGGAGGTATTTTAATTCTTGAAGGCACAAGTATAAAAAGCTTTTATATTTCATCAAAACATTGTTTCACAATAATACATGTTATTCGAACATAATATCCTTCGAGCACTGCGTCTCTATTGAACGAGCGCCCTGCAGAACTTCCTGAAAATAGTGCTCAACAGGTACTCGGCTTCCGTCCGAATCTTGGGTTGCAACATCGGTGGCCTCCATCTCCGCCCAGTATGTCTTGACACGGGCAGGAGCCATCTGCGCACCCTTTATGCATGCCGATCTCCTCATTGCATTGATATGCGGCACCGCACCAAGGAACTGCTGCACCAAGCCAAAATAACTCTTTGGCTCGGGCCTCTTCGGCCACAAAAGACTCACGACATCCTTCATGGCAAGTCCGGATAACCTATTCAGCTCCGCCCATTCGGCCAAGCGATCGTTTAATGGAAGTGGGCGCTCTGGATTATGGAACTGCGACCAAAAAACCTTTCCCGTTTCATGATCCTCTCGATCTCGGAAGTGTTCGGCCGCGTCCGCCGCACTTGCCACCAAGTCCAGATAAGCATCTTTCGCACTCCACAGCTGGTCCAACTGAGCATAATTAGGGTCCAAGAATCTCGTCCGCAGCAGAAAGGGCTTTCCAGCCGCAATATCTCCGTCCTGATGCAGCTCCTCCTTCATAGCTCTCATCGCAGAGCGAGCATCCTTGGCCTCGGCAGTGGCCTTCTTTAGGTCCTCTCGTACTTCCTGATCTTCTTTTTCAAGAAGCTTGCAGCGGTCGGCGGCATTTTTCAACTCCACGGCCATCTCGGCCGTCTCCTTCTTGGTTTGGCAGTGAGCAGCCTGTTCGGCTTTTAGCTCTTCGGCCGCCTTTAAGGCAGCCGCGTCACTCTTTCTGGCCTGCTCCTTGGCAGTGGCACCATCTGCGTCAAGCATACTTGTTGTAAGGCACGGGCATCAAGCTCCTTTAACAGGTGTCCGCGGGGAAATTGCATACCTTGTGACTCGTCAAGTCGCCTATTGACAAGCGCGATGTCGACATCTGCCACGTCAAGTTGCCGCTTTAGTTCGGCAAATTCATCAGTCCGGCTAGCCACCGGACCCTTCGCCACCTGCATAGGAAGGGCGACACATTATACCTGGGATTATGATGCTCGGCACGCTGTCATTTTTGACAACACACCGAGCCTCGGAGGCTACTATCTACACAGGGCGCATTTTATATGCGGAACTGTCAGAAGGTACATCATTTTGCGTACCTCAAAACCTGTCAGTAAACTTCTGACGGCTTCATGCAATCCATTCTCAGCGGATGAAATCCCTTCAATCACCGTAGCCATTAACGCATGGATGTTCTGAGATAAACGCTCGCTCGAGCAGATCCTTCAGCTCACCATAAGGTGCCGGACTCGTCCGATGGCCTTTTTCGAAGGCCGGACATGGAGGGCTTTGAGGGGACATACGACTACGTTTCGGCCCCACCAGACTCGAAGAAACCCTCCGTGACGACACCTCAGGGTCGCCCGCCTCGTAAGACGGTACGGCAGGGGGAGGCGTTTCGCTCTCAATCATCTCCGGACGGAGATCCTCCGAAGATGAGCTCTACTGAGAAGGGCTGAGATCAGAATTGCAAAGTAAAATTTCGGTTATCAGAAATAGGGTAGGGATATCCTTTATTTTAAAAAAGAACTCCCCTTTTTACTTATAGCTCGGTGGAGGGCTGATCCCCTTGGGGGCATAATGCGGACGAGGCATCTCTCGGCGCCGGACCCTCTGACGAAGATTTCTTCCCCCACTTTCAGACCATGGTCTCCTAGTCTTCAGACGCGGTCCTCTTCTTCCCTTGGATGGAGTGATTCTCAATCCCTCCTTTCCTGGCAGCCTCCTTCGCGGAGGCGGTAGCTTCCTTGTTCCCCCCTTCACCTTCCTCCGGAGGCGCAACCTCCAGCATCCTGGTTAACACGGGATCCGGCGTGGTCTCAAGGAGGGGGGCCGGACACCTGATTAACTTTACTTTCACTATCCACTCCTATTCAAGGGACAACTCTTTTAAAGGGCAAGTTTGTGATAAATATAGGATAGCTTGTTCGGGTACAAGGCTACTTGCTTGTGTATCCGGGCAATGGCAGCTCAGACTTGCGTCCTCGGTCAAGTCCAGACACATCTCTTGTGATCCGAAGAAAAGCTTGTACATCTCCACGGGCGTCGCGCCCATAAAATGGTGGAGAGCTCGTGGTCCCTCCGGGTTAACTTCCCACAGGCGGAGGGGGCGACGTCTACAGGGCAGGATGCGACGAATCAGCATGACCTGCGCTACTACGACCAAAGTGATCTCTCTCTCTAGGAGGTCACGAATGCCGCCCTGCAGCAAGGGCACGTCCTTGGACGGCCCCCAGTCAAGCCCTTTATTGAACCATGACGCCAGCCACGATGGAGGACCCGAGCGAAAGGCAGGTGGCGCCACCCATTTGGTGCCCCTGGGAGCTGTGATATAAAACCACTCTTGTTGCCATAAACTGAGCTCCCCTTGAAAAGAGCCCTCGAGCCATGGAGCATCAGCATTTTTGCTTATAACCGCCCCTCCGCACTCTGCCTGTTGCCCCTTGATCATCTTCGGCTCCACTTTGAAGGTCTTGAGCCACAATCCGAAGTGAGGGGTAATGCGGAGGAAGGCTTCGCACACGACAATGAATGATGAGATGTGGAGGATGGACTCTGGATCCAAGTCGTGAAATTCCAACCCATAGTAAAACAGGACCCCCCTCACGAAGGGGTCCGTCGGGAAGCTTAACCCCCGAAGGAAGTGAGACGCGAACACCACGCTTTCACCAGGCATGGGAGTGGGAATAACATGCCCTTGGGCAAGTAGCCTATGCGAAATTTCGCCGGTTAGATACCTGGCCTCTCTTAGCTTTAACACATCTCCTTCCATAACGGAGGAAGGCATCCACCGGCCTTGCAGGTCGGAGCCAGACATCATCAAAGGTCCGAAGCGCCTGAATCTGGAGCTTTGGGTGTTGGAACTTGAGGCGAGGGGCGGATTCGATTGAGATTGAAAGAAGGGAGTGGAGCCTTGGTCTCTTTATAAAGAGGTTGAATACGAAGAGCCTCCCCCGTGACCGTTCGGGACCCACCTTCGATAGAGGAGACGTGCCAACGGACACGGTTGGGTTACCCACGCCCGCATTGATGAGAATCCCGAAATAAGGGGACACGATCTCTGCTTTGACAAGACGTGCCAAGGAAACCGCCTCGCTAAACGCGCTAAGGTGGGATAGTAAAAAGGATTCGAATAAAGGCTTGGTCGTGGTGTGATGTCACGCCACGGAATACGTCAGCAGATTGAAGTTGTGTAAATATTATTCTCTCTACGGTGGTATGTGGAACTTATTTTGCAAAGCCGAACACTATCCTTGTGTTCAAAATCTTCTATGAAGTATTCGGAGGAGGAACCCGCCTTGCAATGCCGAAGACAATATGCGCGCCGGACTCGTCATCATTGAAGCCTGGTTCAGGGGCTACTGAGGGAGTCCCGGACTAGGGGGTGTCCGGATAGCCGAACTATCATCTTCGGCCGGACTCCTGGACTATGAAGATACAAGATTGAAGACTTCGTCACATGTCCGGATGGGACTTTCCTTGGCGTGGAAGGCAAGCTTGGCGATACGGATATGTAGATCTCCTACCATTGTAACCGACTCTGTGTAACCCTAACCCTCTTTGGTGCCTATATAAACCAGAGAGTTTTAATCCGTAGGACAAACAACAACCATACCATAGGCTAGCTTCTAGGGTTTAGCCTCTCTGATCTCGTGGTAGATCTACTCTTGTACTACCCATATCATCAATATCAATCAAGCAGGAGTAGGGTTTTACCTCCATCCAGAGGGCCCGAACCTGGGTAAAAACATCGTGTCCCTTGTCTCCTGTTACCATCCGCCTAGACGCACAGTTTGGGACCCCCTACCCGAGATCTGCCGGTTTTGACACCGACAACGCCTTTACAGTCTTGCATGCCAAATTTCCTCAACACATCCTTGAGGTATTTCTCCTGGGATATGAATATGCCATTGTGTTGTTGACAAATTTTAAGACCTAAGAAGAATTTCAACTCTCCCATCATGGACATTTGATATTCCTCACCCATCGTATAGGCAAATTCGTCACTGTAACATTGGTTAGTACAGCCAAAGATAATATCATCAACGTATATTTGGCACACGAATAATTCATCATCATATGCTCTGGTGAAAAGATTTAGGTCATGTGAACCGGGTTGGAAGCTTTTCTTCATGAGGAATTCCTTCAATGTATCATACCATGCCCGAGGTGCTTGCTTGAGGCCATAGAGGGCCTTGTTGAGTCTGTAGACGTGATTTGGAAACTTTGGATCCACTACAAAAAAATACACTTCCGTGATGATACGTGTTTGTCATAGTAGGTCGTGTTTTTTGTCATGCATGTACATCCATGACAAATTTATGACAGAATCAAGATAGTCATACCTGTGCTGTCATAGAAGTGTTCCATGACATTACCAAAATTATCATCACGGAAGTGTCCACTTCCATGACGCTAAATCGCACGTCACAGAAGTGCTTTCGTCAAGGGTGACTCACACGTGGCATCCACCGTAACGGAACGCCATTAAGCTATCGGGTCGGATTTTGGATCCGATAACCCGTTAACAGCCACGACCAATGCCGATTTTCCACGTGTAAAATTCTCATTGGCTGACGGATCCACATGTCAGCTCCGCGTTGGCACAGGTGTCACTCATCCAACGGTCGAGATGGGCCTATGATATGTTGACACGTGGACCGGCCCAAAAGTGGCCCACAAAGTTTAAATGGGTCGGCCCAACCGAAGGCCCATAAGATTTAGCGGACCATAATGGGCCGGCCCAGCTAAAGGCCCACAAAATTCAGCGGATCATAATGGGCCGGCCCAGCTAAAGGCCCACAAGATTTTGCGGACCACAATGGGCCGGCGCAGCTAAAGGCCCACAAGATTCTGCAGACCATAATGGGCCGGCCCAGCTAAAGGCCCAACATTCTCTGTCAAATCGGCCCGTCAACGGCCTAGTCTAAACTTGTCATCAAAGCAGCCCATGGTCACTTCTGGCCCGTTAACAGTCCGCTAAGTAATTGGGCTGAATTACGGCTGTCGGTGTTAAAACCGGCGGATCTCTGGTAGGGGGTCCCGAACTGTGCGTCTAGGCGGATGGTAACAGGAGACAAGGGACACGATGTTTTTACCCAGGTTCGGGCCCTCTCGATGGAGGTAAAACCTTACTCCTGCTTGATTGATATTGATGATATGGGTAGTACAAGAGTGGATCTACCACGAGATCAAGGAGGCTAAACCCTAGAAGCTAGCCTATGGTATGATTGTTGTAATGGTTGTTCGTCCTACGGACTAAAACCCTCCGGTTTATATAGACACCGGAAAGGGCTAGGGTTACATAGAGTCGGTTACAATGGTAGGAGATCTACATATCCGTATTACCAAGCTTGCCTTCCACGACAAGGAAAGTCCCATTCGGACACCAGACGAAGTCTTCAATCTTGTATCTTCATAGTCTTGGAGTCCGGCCGACGATGACAGACCGGCTATCTGGACACCCCCTAGTCCAGGATTCCCTTAGTAGCCCCAGAACCAGGCTTCAATGACAACGAGTCCAGCGCGCATATTGTCTTCGGCATTGCAAGGCGGGTTCCTCGTCCGAATAACTCATAGAAGATTGTGAACACCAGGATAGTGTCCGGCTCTGTAAAATAAATTCCACATACCACCGTAGAGAGAATAATAGGTACACAAGTTCAATCTGCTGACGTATTTTGTGGCGTGACGTCACACCACTACCAAGCCTTTACTTGAATCGTTTTTATTTATACCACCTCAGCGCGTTTAGCGAAGCGGTTTCCTTGGCACGTCTTGTCGAAGCAGAGATCGTGTTCCCCTTATTCCGGGATTCCCATCAATACGGACGTGGGTAACCCAACTGCGCCATTGATTGTGGCGCTTGGGAGATAAGCGAGTTTTACCAGGCCGGTGGGGACGCATAGTCTTCGTCCGCCCATATATAAGGGGATAAGGATCCACCTTTTTTACCTACGCCTTCTTCCTCCTTTGCCTATCCATCTCCGCGCACTCGAGCTCCAGCGCCCAAGTCCGCACATCTCGCCTCAACCTTCTCCAGCCATGTCCGGAGCGGGAGGCAAGTGGATGGCATCCTCCGTTACGGAGGGGCACATCGAGAAGGTGCGCGGTGCCGGATACCTATCCAGTGACATCGCGCATCGGCTTCCCAACAAGGGGCAGCTCATCCCCACCCCCAGGCCCCATGAGAGGGTCGTATTCCTTCCCCACTTCCTCCGCGGACTGGGCTTCCCACTTCACCCCTTCGTCCGGGGGCTCATGTATTACTACGGCTTGGACTTCCACGATCTGGCGCCAAACTTCATCCTCAACATCTCTGCGTTTATCATCGTGTGCGAGGCCTTCATCTGCATCCAGCCCCACTTCGGCTTGTGGCTAAAGACCTTCAATGTCAAGCCGAAGGTGGTGAAGGGCGTCCAAGTGGAGTGCGGAGCCGCCATGGTGGGCAAAATGCCCAACGTCATTTGGCTCGAGGGTGCCTTTGTGGAGTCCATCAAAGGGTGGCAATCGGGGTGGTTCTACATCACTGAGCCGCGTGACCCTAAATGGGCAGCGGCCCCCGAGTTCAGATCTGGTACCCCAATGCAGCTCACCTCCTGGAAAGAGAAGGGCTTGCTATGGGGTAGTTCGGAGGAGCTGACCGGACTCCAGTCCTGTCTCCAGACCCTGGTGAACAAGAAGCTTAAGCTTGTCAACGTGATCCAGGTCATGCTCGTCCGCCGGATTCTCCCCTGCCAGCAACGGGCTTTCAATTTGTGGGAGTTTGATCCGGCACAACACCGGACTTTGAGCGGGCTCTTCGACACGACGTACGAAGCTGCCTGGAGGGTGCTGTACAAGGGCGGAGAAGCCCCCGCATCCGCAACCAAAGATCGCGGATTCAGCACGCAGCGCCCGGGCGGCGAGGTAAGCTACGTTATCCTTTATGGGACACTCATTTCTTTCATAGTTTGACTCTATGTGGGATCTAAAACTCCCAATGCCTTTAACAGGACTGGCAGAAGACGTCCGAACAGGTTAACTGTCCGGCTCCCCTTCCCGAAGACACAACGGACACCCGTTTGACGGGGCTGCTGGTTCCGGCCCTTTACGTGGTACCGGAGAAGAAGGCCAAGAAGAAGGCCACGGGAACCCGAAGGAGTTCCCGGCGCCAGGTGGTATCGGACTCATCATCCGATGACTCCGAGGCGGACTCCTCCCCCGAGGAGGAGGAGAAAGAGGCCTCTTCCGTAGTGGGGGGAGAGAAGAAGAGGAAGGCCTCCCCAACGGGGGCGGCCGAAGGGTCCAAGAAAGGATGGACCCTTTCTCCGGACTGCTCCGCCAACACCGACGACGGCGACGAGGAGTGGCCCTCAAGGGCCAAGCCTCTGGCAAGATCGTAAGTGTCCGAATTCCTGGATGATTTACAATTTCTTTTTTTGCCACGTGGTGTCCTTCTAATGCCGCATACAACCTGTAGTCCGGCCAAGGACGATCTTCCCGCTTCGTCGAGCGGGTCCTTGGCTCCGTCGGATATGGATTCCCTTCCGACCGCCTCCACCCCTCGTGGCACTGATGACATTGAGGTGGGATCCCAGGAGGGGACCTACCAGGAGGGGGAGGCTCCTGAGGTGCCACAGGGCAACCTCCCGGACTTCGCACCGGACTCTGCACCGGAACCCGCAGTGGTTCCGGAGTCCGGCAGGCGGCCCCTTTGTAAGAAGGGCAAGACTGTGACACCGGCGGCCGCCGTCCAACCGGAGGCGCCGGATAACTTGCTGGAGGCGCTCAACGGCGCTTCCGTCGAAGAAGAACACCGCACTGTCATGAGTGCGGTGATTCAGAAGGTTCAGCTCGCCAAAAGCGGGCTGACTGAAGCCTGCAGCAGCCTTCTAACAGGCTTTGAGGTAAGAATTTTAAGACATGCAATATAATACCGCATAGACAGTAGCCCCTGATGCTCGGTTCGGTGTTCGGAAAGAAAAGCCGGACTGAGGATCTTACAAAGATATACGCAGGAGTTCTAAAAATATGTCAATATGGGATTGCAGGCTGCACTGCTGACCTCTGCCGCACTGACTGCGGAGGTCGATGCTTTGAAGCAGAACCTTGAGCGGTCCGAGAGCGAGCTCGGCCGTGCCAAGAAGCAGCTCAAGGACAAGGAAGGTGAGTAACACCGTATTAAATTTGTACCTTACAAAAAAGGATTTGGTTGCAAGGGAAATAACAAGGATAACGTGGGTACTCCAGGGGCCACGAACGAGGTGGCGACCCTGAAGGAGGCCGTGTCTGCGGCCGAACGTAGTGCGGCCGCGGAACGAGCCGAGCGGGAGAAGCAGGATGCGCGGGTGGCGGAGGTGCAGCAAGAGCTCCAGGCTCTCATGGAGAAACATGAGAGTTTGGAGCGCGACTCAAAGACTCGAGAGTCCGAGCTTGCATCGGCTCTTGAGAGTGCCAAAGCCGCTAAGGCTGAGGCCTACAAGGCCCTCCAGGAAGTCGAGGCGGTGAAGAAAATAGCGGCGGGTAAGGCATTTTTCATGCAAAGCAAGCATGTGAATGTGAATTACCTGTTACTTACCCGAATTCGGAGCTCTCCAGGAGCGTTTGCAGATCTGCCTCGTAGCGTGTCCGATGCTGCCGCTTTCTACCGAGCCGAGGAGGGGAGCTCGACGGAGAAGGTCTTCTGGTCTCAGTATGTTGAGGCCAGACATCCGGTGCCCCTTAGCGACCAGCTAAAGCAGCTGGACGAGCTCCACAAGGTAGCCGAACAGGCCATGAAGGGCCTCATAGTTCGGCTGTGGCCCAAGGAGGCCATGCCTGGGAGCTACTTCGTCCTGGTGCGGCGGCTGGTGGATGTGTGTCCCTGGGTGGAAGTCGTCAAGCGCTCCACCTGCATTGAAGGTGCCCGTCGGGCCCTTGCCCGTGCAAAAGTGCACTGGGGCAGGATGGACGCTAAGAAGCTTCTCACTTACACGCCACCGGCGGGCAAGGAGTATCGTACGCCCGAAATGTATTATAAGAGTGTCCTGAAGGGTGCCCGCATGATTGCGGATGAGTGCTCCAAGGATGTAATATTTGAGTAGAATCGCATTATGTTATCCTGTGCGCTGAAAACTGTGTTCATATGCGCTAAGCAACACTTATTAATTTAAAATATTACCTTCTGTGCGGCCGTTTATTAAATCTGAGAGATGGCAAGTCGTCGGCTTCATCCCCCATGCCTCGAGTGCTGGGGTGTTCGGGATAAACTTCAGAGCTCTTGTTCCCATTGTTGGGTCCATCTAGGGAGGCGCTCAACACAACGAACGAGGCAACCGGACTTATAATGCTTGAACACTCTCACTTAGCCATAGAATTCTATAATTCTAAATTTCGGCGAAGCCCCTAGTGTTCGGAAGACCGAGTTCGGGGCGCTATCCACGCCTGGGCCGGACAAAGCTGGTTCCTCGCTCTAAGCGGCATAAGTCTTTAGGGACTCAAAAAGATCTCTCGAATAGCAACCAGCTCTCGCCCTATCATGACGGTCAGTTTTAGCTTTCTCCACTGAGGCGCTCGCCCAGCTCAACCGGGGCGCAATCGCAGTGGTTCTCCCAGTGCTACCTTAGCCGATAAAACGGAATGTAAGGTACCAAAACATGGGAGCCGGGCAAACCCAACTATTGACCCAAGACATGATTCGGAGCTGATGCATATAATGCTATAAGTTCGGGGTGCCGAACTTGTGAAAGTGTTCGGGCTTATCACACCATAATGCGGGGAAATTAAGCCCCTGGTGTATTCGGCCGTACCAAAGTGTACGGATGCAACATGTCATAAACGAACATATGTAAGAAAGAAATGCAATTATTGGCAAAAAGCGATGCATTGTTTATTCCAAAAATACTGCTATGAATGCAGAACGATACAAATAGTGCGGTAAGCAAGGGACTGGACTATTAAACATGTCCCCCTCCAGGGGTAGGCTGCGGAATGGTGTATTAAATAGATTTAATGCTCGTAATGGAGACCACCTGAGTGTTTGTCGTAGCCTTTCTCCTTCCCTGGCTGTTGCATCGTGAGTTCGGCAGATCTGCTGCGGGACAGGGCCTCTGGTGAACGGAGTCCTATGGGTAAAAAAAAGAAAAAGAAAAAGAGCGACACACTTGGGAGCCCCTGGTGTGGTTGAGCCGCACTCTGGGCCTGTCGTGGTCGTGCCCCTCCCCCTATGCCCATGGTATCTCCAGAGCGTAATGATGTACGCGAAGGACTAGTCTTGCAATCATGCAAGGGCTGGGGATGGGGCCGGATTGCTACGCGTTCTCGGAACATGCCAGGTGGTCTTGATGTATGTTACTCCGGGCGCGTTTGGCCATGTCCGGTCGCTTAACGGCCGGACTCGAGAATTGCCTTAAGAGGCTGCTTTGTACTTCTGCCGCGAGAGCCGCTGTGTGTTCCTCCATTCGGAGGTATCGTTCAGTGTTTCCGTTGACCGTGATGACTCCTCGAGGGCCTGGTATCTTGAGCTTGACGTATGTGTAATGCGGCACCGCGTTGAACTTTGCAAATGCGGTCCGTCCGAGTAGGGCATGATAGCCACTGCGGAACGGGACTATGTCAAAGATTAACTCCTCGCTTCAGAAGTTATCCGGGGATCCAAAGACCACTTCTAGTGTAACCGAGCCTGTACAATTGGCCTCTACACCTGGTATGATGCCTTTGAAGGTCTTCTTTGTAGGTTTAATCCTTGAGGGGCTATGCCCATCTTGCGCACTGTGTCCTGATAAAGCAGGTTCAGGCTGCTGCCGCCGTCCATCAGGACTCTAGTGAGGTGAAATCCATCGACGATTGGGTCTAAAACCAATGCGGCGAATCCGCCATGATGGATACTGGTGGGGTGGTCCCTTCGATCAAAAGTGATCGGGCAAGAGGACCATGGATTGACCTTTGGGGCGACTGGCTCCATCACATATACGTCCCTAAGTGCTCGCTTCCGCTCCCTCTTGGGTATGTGGGTTGCGTATATCATGTTGACCGTCCGCACTTGTGGGGGGAAACCCTTCTGTCCTCTATTGTTCGGCGGCCGGGTCTCTTCCTCGTCATTGCTATGCAGCCCCTTGTCATTGTTTTCGGCAATTAACTTGCCTGCCTGCTTGAATACCCAACAATCGCTGTTGGTGTAATTAGCTGGCTTTTCGGGGGTGCCATGTATCTGGCAAGAGCGGTCGAGTATTTGGTCGAAATTGGACGGACCTGGAGTAGTTCTTTTGAATGGCTTTTTCCGCTGACCGGGTTTAGAGCCTCTGAATCCGGCGTTGACTGCCGTATCCTCAGTGTTATCGCCGTTAACGCAACGTTTGTTTTTGTTTCGATGCGACCTACCATTGCGGTCCTTGGTATCCGGACTGCCAGAATTTTTGCTGAGGTTGTTACTGCGGGCTAGCCAGCTCTCCTCTCCCGCACAGAAGCGGGTCATGAGTGATGTGAGGGCTGCCATGGATTTCGGCTTTTCCTGTCCTAGGTGTCGGGCCAACCACTCGTCGTGGATGTTATGTTTGAAGGCTGCGAGGGCCTCTCCATCTGAACAAGCGACGATTTGATTTTTCTTTGTTAAGAACCATGTCCAGAACTGTCTGGCCGATTCGTATGGCTGCTGAATTATGTGGGTTAGGTCATCGGCGTCTGGTGGTCGCACATATGTGCCCTGGAAGTTGTCGAGGAATGCGGCTTCCATGTCCTCCCAACATCCAATTGACTCTGCTGGCAAGCTGTTAAGCCAATGCCGAGCTGGTCCTTTAAGCTTGAGTGGGAGATATTTGATGGCGTGGAGATCGTCACCGCGGGTCATGCTGGGTCTGTTGTGCCATCGTAGGATTCAATGTTCACGGGTTTAAACCCTTCAGGGATTTGATGATCCATTACTTCATCTGTGAAGCATGGTGGGTGTGCGGCGCCTCTATATTGGGCAATATCACGACGTAGATCGAGAGAGCTTTGTCTACTTGTTCGGCCCGGCCTGAGTTGTTGTATCCGGCGCGACGGTAGTCGTCGTGCATCGTGGGGCACCCACATGATCCGTAGATCGATCTTGATTGTCTTGCCTTGTCCTCCAATATGTCTTGCAAGTCCGGTGCATTCCCCCGTGGCTTCGCACTTTTCGAGCGGTGCCGGGGTATGGTTCTGGTGGAGGGCCTAGATGCCTCTCTGTCGCGGCCACGAGGTGGTCGGTCTGCCGTATTGTGCGCTGGTGATGAGGGTTTATATGCCTCCTCCTCTAATCAGGGGAGCAACTTGCGTTTTGGGTAGCTTTTGGAGGGGCGTTCGAGTTCATGCTCTTCGGCCACGAGGACTTCGGTCCATCTGTCGGCCAGCAAGTCTTGATCAGCTCGGAGTTGTTGCTGCTTTTTCTTTAGGCTGTTTGCCGTGGCTATAAGCCTGCGTTTCAAATGCTCTTGTTCGACGGGATCCTCGGGCACGAAAAATTCATCGTCGTTGAGGCTTGCCTCGTCTCCGGAGGGAGGCATGTAATTATCATCCTCTACTTCTTCATCTGCCGCTCTCTCGTGAGGGCTGGCTTCTCTGTCCTCCTGTGCTGAATCTTGCAGGAGGGGGTTGTCTTCGGCACTCTCTGGGGTTTTATTATCTCCGGTGCCGGAATCTCCATTCTTGTTGTGGCGGGATTTAGAGCGGCGCCGCTGACGCCGGTGCTTGGGCTGTTTCTTAAAGGAATCTGCCTCCGCTGCTTCTTCGCCATTCCCATCCTTTGGGATGTCCACCTTATATATGTTGTATGACGAGGTGGTCTTCCAGTGCCCCATAGGCGCTGGTTCTTGGTCGTCTCCGGCATCGTCGTCCATACTGTCGATGTCTTCGGAGTCGTAGTCTAGCATGTCGGTTAGATCGTTGACAGTGGCTACAAAGTGGGTGGTGGGTGGGCTTTGAATTTCTTCGTCGTCCGCATCCCAACCGTCCTGACCGCAGTCCGGCCAAGGCTCTCCTGATAACAAGAGATACTTTAGCGAATTCAGGATGTCGCCAAAGGGTGAGTGCTGAAAGATGTCCGTAGTTGTGCACTCCATGATCGGCGCCCAATCGGATTCGATTGGTAGGGGCGCAGGAGGCTCGGAGTCTGGTGAGGAGTCCGGCACCTCAGAGTCACGGGCTTTACAAGGGACAAGGTCAGTATTCGGCTCCATCGCCGTAGAGTTTGCAGCCCCCGAGGCGGTGTCTAGCCACCCGTCCTCGATCTGCATGGTCGGCTCCAAATTAAGGATCGGAGTGGACTCATGTGCGGCCTCCAGGGCACTGTCCAGCAGCAGTGCTAAATCATGCCCATCGTGACAGTGCGGCGCACTCGGCTGTGGCTTGAATCCATCGAAGATCAAGTCTCCGCGGATGTCAGCCGTGAAGTTTAGGCTTCCAAATCTGATCTGATGGCCAGGGTCGTAGCTTTCGATCTACTCCAAATGGCCAAGCGAATTGGCCCGCAGTGCAAAGCCGTCGAACACAAAGATCTGTCCGGGAAGAAAAGTCTCACCCTGGACTGCGTCGTTGTTGATGATCGAAGGAGCCATCAAGCCTATCGGTGACGACACAGAGGAACTCTCAATGAAAGCACCAATGTCGGTGTTAAAACCGGCGGATCTCGGGTAGGGGGTCCCGAACTGTGCGTCTAGGCGGATGGTAACAGGAGACAAGGGACACGATGTTTTTACTCAAGTTCGGGCCCTCTCGATGGAGGTAAAACCCTACTCCTGCTTGATTGATATTGATGATATGGGTATTACAAGAGTGGATCTACCACGAGATCAAGGAGGCTAAACCCTAGAAGCTAGCCTATGGTATGATTGTTGTAATGGTTGTTCGTCCTACGGACTAAAACCCTCCGGTTTATATAGACACCGGAGAGGGCTAGGGTTACACAGAGTCGGTTACAATGGTAGGAGATCTACATATCCGTATTGCCAAGCTTGCCTTCCACGCCAAGGAAAGTCCCATCTGGACACGGGACGAAGTCTTCAATCTTGTATCTTCATAGTCTTGGAGTCCGGCCGACGATGATAGTCTGGCTATCCGGACACCCCCTAGTCCAGGACTCCCTCAACGGCCCGGTGTATTTCCGGCTTGTTAAAGGTCCGGCTATATTTGGGCCCATTTACAGGCCATGAAAACTTTCGGCCCATAAACGATCGTAAAGGATTTGGGTCATATTCGGCCATGTCTGACATTCGGCCTGTTAGAGGCCCACTATAGATTTGGCCACTTTCGGCCTGTTGTCATTTCCGGCCTATTAACGCCGGACGTAAACCATGGGCCATATGTGGCCCAATGTCATATCAGGCCCATTAACGACCCATATAAAAATGGCGATAATCTAGCCCGACCGAAGTTCCGGCCCGTTAAAGGCCCGTGTATTATGTCGGCGCATTTACGGCCCGTCCGAATTTCGGCCTGTCAAAGATCCGCATCGTAAATGGGCCACCATTTCGGCCTGCTAAGTCCAGTGGGTTATTTGGCACAATTAGGGCCCAATCTCACTTTCGGTCTATTAAAGGCCCATGTTTTTTATGGGCTGGAGATATTTACACCTGTAAAAGGCCTAATTTTACTAAGGGCCCAAATTATGTTTAGGCCTGTTAAAGGCCCACTATGGGCACAGGCTTACCAGAAGAATATGAAAGCTTATGCTGATTTAGGCCCAGATATTTTTAGTGGGCTACATGCCAATTTCGGCCCGTAATCGTTTTTAGCCCAATTGGAATGGGCCCGACGAATGTTGGCATGTTGGGCTCCTACAAAGCTTTCGGCCGAATACATTACTAAGATAAACCTACACTATACAAAAATAGCGTCGTAATTACTTCAGCCTGTGGCAACATCATAAATGTTGTATCACAACAAAATAAATTCCAACCATACAACAAAAGTCCTATTGGCATAAAGTTTACAGTCCTTCCAGATAAAAGCACCATCAGATGTATATAATCATAGATCATTTGACCTGAGTGCTAATGTTTCAGGCTATAGAATCTGATGGAGCAGCACGATCTCCACTTTTTTTCCGCCATTGCTCTTGAACAACGAAGCGAATGTCTGATAGTCTGGTTTCAAAACCATTCATATCTTGACGACATATCTCAACCACTATTCTTGTTTCCGAAACAACGTCCATTAGGGATTGGACTTGTGTCTGGAGGACAGATATATCACTCTGTCTAGCAGGAAGATTTTGTTCAGAAGGAGATTTGGACGAGGTTACCTTGACAACCAACCCAGAATTACGTAGGAAGGTGCTTTTTGCACTGTTAGTGGAGAGATACTGACGCACTGCAGCAAGAGGTGACATTGTGCCTGTCGTAGCCTCGTCACCTTCAGGTGGTTGTGGTTGTTCAATCATTTGTTCCATAGCTTCCTGAAAGTTTGAACTTGTAGATTAGTGTACCCGATAATTTACTAATGAGACAAAAACAAACAAAGTAGGTTAAACGTTTATACATAACTTATTTTGGTGAACTACTGTAATACATTAGCATGTATTGTAGTGCCAACTACATAATAAAATCACTTTCGGAACATATGTCCATGTAGCATGCCTACTGTATTGTCTGTTTCCTCAATTCATTGACATCTAAGGATAAAGAGACATGGTTTAAAGTAGGATGAACATAGTATGACATCATTCATATCATGGGCAAACAACTATAAAACTAACAAGGCTATTTTATCATTGTGTGCGCACGTGAACATAACAACTAGATTACAGATCAAGACCAAAGAATATCCTTCATCTCTTTTAAACCATGTAAGGTGACATGATACGTTAAGACAACTGTGTATAAAAGTGAACAGAGTAACTGCCATTGGCTGCAAACCAAGTATTTAAATGAACACATCGCAGTACCAATCAGTTCAAGGCAGGAGGAGTAAGGACTTACAACAGCGGCTTGAACTGGTGTGCTCATGCCCTTAATCTTGCTGGTGTGTCAATCCTTGAAGATTTGCACTGCATTCGGTTCAGGTTCTTTTTGGTCCGCACGGGCTTTCCTCTGTATTTGGAACAAGTCAATATAGATACGATAATATGGCACACAAAAAATAAGGAAGTAGCCGCTATTTACAAGAGCCTCGCAGTGTGCAATATAGCTACGAGATCCTGTTGTCTGTTGGAATTTCACTTTAGAATAGTTGGTTTTCTTCTTCAAACAGTTAGCCTAGAACAAGATACACTTGTAAGGCACATACATAAATACAAGTTCAATATGTGGTCTGATCAAATACATATAGCCTACCTGATACTTTGGATCAGACCAGTGTTTAACGAGGGCTGTCCAGTCTTCATCTATAATATATTCCACTGGAGATGTTTGGGCGATTTCATTATTAGCCTTGCCTTCAAAGTGAGATTTTCTAAGGTCGTACCGATACTGTCGCAGAGCAGACTGAAAAACATGAGTGCATGCTTGTTCAGTTGCATCATCTTTCAGATCCAACTTGAACCTCATCTGTTGAAAAAAGAATGTGAGTCTTATTAGGAGGAAGCTAGAAAGTATGGGACAGAGCAAGACAATATTACTAATTGTGATGAATAACATTACTTACGGATAAATGGTCAAGGAAGGTGTTAAACTGGGTATTGTCTTTCTCATTCCTGTACTGGATCCACGTTGGGAGGATACGTGCATGACACCTAACGGCAACGGCTGCCTCTGATACTAACTTGGCTGACTCTGTAGGATCACGTGGCCTTTTTAAACCGGCCTCAAAATGGATCTCCATTCTTCCTCCTTTAGGTTTTGTTAATCTGTCAAGCATTATCCCTGATGTCTGTTTCCGCTTGCGCCGTGGTGCTAGTTCAACAACGAATATGGAAAGTGTTAGTGTACATCAAACTGTGAGAGTACATATAAAGGAGCATGCAACTGCAACTTGACTCGGTCAGGTACCGTCTTGGTGTTGATGCTCATGAGGTTCATCTGATCTTGCCAAGTCCTGTTGTGTCAGCAGTGCTTCAGAAGTAGTGTTAGGTGTGAAGGCAGCTTGGGAACTGGCCAGTTCTGGAGCAAACGAACGAGTAACTGGTTGAGATGCTGGTACAATTGAAGCGGATGCTGCAGCTGGTGGAGCAGGTGATACTGTGTTTGTAGATTAGCCGGTGGACTTGGACCTTCTACTGCACTATAAGTACCAGCAGAATCTCGATGGCAGATCCTTTTCCGTTTCACCCGACGAGTAACAACACTCCCTACTATATTATTTTCCTTGCTCTTTTTTGACTTTGCCATGTCAAGCTGTACCCACAACACAAAAGAATAAAATCACTCTTCAGAACTCATTGATGCATGATACTGACAAGCAATACTTTGATGTAAGACAACCATATGAGGATGGAATATGTAAGAAAAACAGGACGGCATGACATATTCACAGCTACAATGTGCAAACTAAGCAGAAGGATTTTCAAGAAAATAGAAGTAATGCAAGCTAGACACCATATGAAAGATGCAACCAATATTACTTGCCAAGTTAAAAGTGTCTTGTCATAAGTGGCAATTCAAAAAATTAGAAGCAGTACAACATAGAAATCAATGCAAGATGCAACCACTATCAAACTGCCATGTTAAAAGCGTCCAATCATGAGTGACTGATGCGGGATACACAACGGCAGTACTTTGACGTAAGAACATGGTATGATAGATAGATGCAGTGTATTCTAGACACAGAAAGCCATGTCATATGCACATGTATAACGTATAAACTCAGCAGGTGCAATTTAATCAAAATAGAAGAAATACAGGCTAGACAACATAGGCAACATGAAACCAATTATCACACTGTCAACTTAGAGCAAGCACCTGCGATGGTGGAGTACGGGAGATGAACTCATCATGTAGACTTGGGACTTCAACTTCATTAGCAGTAGCAGTGGCAAATCTAGAGAGTCTCTGTTTGCGTCGGTGCGGAGGACCACCAACATCCCCTAACTTACTCTTTTCCTTCCTATTTTCTGATATTGCCTTATGAAGTCAAAACCACAAGAAGATGAATAAAATTAGCTCTGCATAACTGGTTGATGCATGATACAGACGAACACTACTTTGGATGTAAGGCAAGCGCAGATAGGAGGATGGAATATATACAAAAAAGACAGTGTTTCATATTCACACGTACAATAGGAGGATGGAATATGTATGAAAAAACAGTAAGCTGAAGGAATTTCAACAAAATTAGAAGAAATGAAATCTAGGCACCATACGAACACGCAACCAATATCACTCTATCAGGTAAAAAGTGTCTCATCGTAAGTGCCATTTCAAGAAATTAGAAGCAGTACAATCTAGAAGACAATGCAAGATGCAACCTACATCATAGTCCCAAGTTAAATGTGTCTTATGGGTAAGTGATCTTTGCAGGTATAAGTTGTAAGCTACGCAGATGTAATTCAACATAATCAGAAGCAATACAAACTAGACATCATATGGAAAACGCAACCACATATAACAGTTCCAAGTAAGAGCAAGCACCTGTGATGGTGGAGTAGAGGAGATGTGCTCATCATGTACACGTATGTTCTAGAAACAGGAACACGTGTCATATTCACAGGCATTATGTGTAAAGTAAGCAGATGCAATTCAAGTTAGAAGCAATACAAGCTAGACATCATACGCAACATGCAACTACATATAATAGTGCCAAGTTAGAGCAAGCACCTGTGATGGTGGAGTAGGGGAGATGTGCTCATCATCTACATAGCTACGTTGACTGTCTAGCCTTGCGTTGTCTTGCGAATCTTGTTGGGAGGATGGCGGAGTAGAATCTGTAGAGAACCTCCGTTTCAGTTGCTCGGAAGGACCACCATCATCCAATGCCTTGCCAATTTCCTTCAGCTTTATTGATTTTGCATTGTGAGGTCATACCGACAAGAAAAAGGAATATCATTCGCTCTTCAGAACTCATTCATGCATGATACTGACGAACACTACTCTGATGAAAGGCAAAGTCATGATACGAGGATGGAATATGTATGAAAAAATGGACGGCTTGACATATTCACACCTATGATGTGGTAACTAAGCAGAAGGCACTTCAACAAATTAGAAACACTGCAAGACACCATATGGAAGGTGCAATCAATATCACTCTGCCAAGTTAAAACTGTCTCGTCATAGGTGGCGTTCATCAAACTAGAAGCAATACATGCTAGAAATCATATTCAAGACGCAAACCAATATCACACTGCCAACTTAAAGGTGTCCCATCATAAGTGACTGATGCAGGATACACAAGAAGAGTAGTTTCATGTAAGAACATGGTGTGATAGACAGATATAGTATGTACCAAAAACAGGAAAGCGTGTCATATTCACATGTATCATGTGTAAGCTAAGCAGATGCAGTTTACACTAATTAGGAGCAATACGAGCTAGACACCATATGCAACATGCAACCAGATATCACACTACCAAGTTAGAGCAAGCACCTTGGATGGTGGAGTAGGGGAGCGGAGACTTGACCTTGTAATGCACTATCAGTACAAGGAGAATCGGTACAGATGCTCCGTTTACGTTGCTGCAGAGACCACCATCATCGCCTTCCTTACTCTTTTCCTTCCTCTTTCTTGATTTTGCCTTGTCAAGTCAATCCCACAAGAAAAGGAATAAAATTTGCTCTTCAGAACTCATTGATGCATGATACTGACGAACACTACTTTCATGTAAGGCAGCCGCATGATAGGAGGATGGAATATGTATGAAAAACAGGACGGCGTGACATATTGACATGTATGATGTATAAAGTGTAAACTAAGCACAAGGTGCTTGAACTTGTTAGAATCGATGCAAGCTAGAAACCATATGAAAGATGAAACCAGTATCACTCTGCCAAATTAAAAGGGTGCCCTAACAAATGTATTTGACCAAATTAGAAGCAATACATGGCAACAGGCTAGAAATAATATGCAATATGCAACGACTAAAGGTGACACATCGTAAGTGATTGATGCAGGATACAGAAGAGAGGTAGTTTCATGTAAGAACAAGGTTAACACATAGATGTAGTGCATACCAAAAATAGGAAGGCATGTCATATTCACAGGTATAGTGTGTAAACTAAGCAGATGCAATTTACCCTAATTAGAAGCATTACAAGCTAGACACCGTATGCAACATGCAAACACATATCACACTGCAAAGTTGCAGCAAGCACCTGTGATGGTGGTGTAGGGGAAGTGCTGTCTTCAGGTACAGAGCAACGTTCAATATCTTCATTTAGGCTTGTTGTTTCTTGAGAATCATGTGGAGAGGATGAAATTGCATTCTTTATAAGAGTATTGCATCTCATATTAACCCACGCGTGTGACTGTCTCGTCATAAGCGATAGATGCAGCCACACAGGATACACAAGAACAATAGTTTGGTGTAAGAACATGGTGTGATAGGCAGATGTAGTATGTACCAAAAATAGGAAGGCGTGTCATATTCACATGTATAATGTGTAAGCTAAGGAGATGCAATTTAACAAATTAGGAGCATTGATGAGGGATACACAAGAGAAGTAGTTTGATGTAAGAACATGGTTAATAGAAAGACGTAGTATGTACCAAAAACAGGAAGGCATGTCATATTCACAGGTATAATGTGTTAACTAAGCAGATGCAATTTACCCTAATTAGAAGCATTACAAGGTAGACACCATATGCAACATGCAACCATATATCACACTGCCAAGTAAGAGCAAGCACCTGCGATGGTGGTGTGGGGGAATTGCGGTGATCAACTAGAGAGCTACGTTGACTATCTTCATTTAGCCTTGCTGTTTCTTGAGAATCATGTGGGGAGGATGACACTGAACTCTTTAAACGAGTAGGGTGTCTCACAGTAACCCACCCGGGTGACTGTCTTATCATAAGTGATTGACGAGGGATACAAAAGAGCATTAGTTTGATGTACGAACATGGTTAATAGACATATGTAGTATGTATCAAAAACAGGAAGGCATGTCATTATCAAAGGTATAATGTGTAAAGTAAGCAGATGCAATTTAACCAAATTGGAAGCAATACAAGCTAGACACCATATGCAACATGCAACCACGTTTGACAGCACGAAGTTAAAGCAAGCTCCTGGGATGGTTGTGTGTGGCAATTGAGATCATCAACTGCAGAGCTACGTTTACTGTCTCCAACTGTTGACACTGCACCCACTAGAGCGCTGAAACGCTTACTGCTTATCTTCGAATTACACTGGAGCGACTTCTGTCTTTTCTTTTCTGCATTCATCAACACCTCATCAGAGTCTGAAATATCCATGCATAAAAAAACAATAGTGTGAGTATGGGTGAAGTGTGTGCACAATTAGTACAGTTTAAAGGTAGAAGATAGCAGGTCGGTGAGAAATAAATGACGGGAGACATATGATAGCTCTACAACATGCATGGCACACTCAATTACTACAGGATTCTATGAAAATAACAGTCGACTGAAAGCAAATAGGTCAGTCCATTTTTTCTGCACCGTCCGATGTACAAAGAACGGGCAGATCACCTTCATCTACCTCCAGCCAGTCAGTGTTAACGATCTTCCTCGAAACACCAGCGACCACCGGCCCAGTATTCCTCCCCTGCCTACGCCCTACCCTCGACCTCACCGCACAGCCGTGCTTGTCACCGCCCCCCCCCCCCGGCCATCCATTCAAGCCCCGCCGACCTCCAGATCGGGCGCAAGAAGCTCCTGCGCCCCACACCCCTATGATAGATACCGATGCGCCGCTTCCCTAGGGAACAGGCGGACTAGGTGCTCCATGCCCCTAAGCGGGTGTTGCTTCTTTTAATTGCGTTCGACTGACCCTGAATTGAAATCCAGGCGGGCTACTGACCTGTAGCAAAGCTGAAATAGTAAAAGGGAGGAAACCTTGTGCATTTAGTATCACGAAGAAGATGCAGTAAGAAGCGCTCACCTAGTTTCTTTCGTGGGATGAAGATGGTGTGAGCGGCGACGTAAGATTTTCACGAATAAGGGAAGAGGAGTACCTCTTTCTGCTGGCAGTGCTGTGTCCTCCTGTTTTTCTGACGATCTTGTTGTTCGCCGGAAACCAGAAGTTGTGGAGGACGGTGCAGCCTTGGACGAACCCATGGCCAAGTTGTTGAGTGTGGTGCGGTGGCCGTCTGTCGGCGGCGGGGAAGCAGATCCGAGGCGGCGAACGACGGTGTAGCAGGAACAGCTCCGGTGCGGTGGACGGTTGCGACAGTGGAGCCGCAGCAGTGAGGCACAGGACGGCGTGGTCGGAGTGGTTCTGATACGGCGCACGTCGGCGTCGGTGTCGTGGAGGTAGCTCTGCGTCGGCTTCAGCTGCTAAGTCCTTGAGGGCGTTGCGGTTGCGTTGGACAACAACGTCGGGGTACCGGCTCCGGCGTGATGGAGGAGGGCGGCGGTGGATTGGCCGCTATGGGGTGGAAGACGGAGGAGGCTGGGGTTTCGCGGCTGGTGGAGAGGGCGTTTTCGCGCCCATGGAGTATGAATGGGGAAACGGAGGGAGGCGGGGAACTAAGGGGGAACAATGTTTCGGTTTGAGACGCGCTTGTTTGAAATTTGGGGAAAGTTACAAACTTTGCCCCCATCTAAAATTTCGGAGATATTGCGGGTTGGGGGTAGGACAGTCATGTCAGGTGTCCCAAATGTGGGCGGGATAGATTTCGGCCGAGCGCATGGGTGTTTAGGTGCCCACAGCATATGAATGCTTCTCGGAGGCGGTTGAGGGGGGCGTCTTGGTGAAGTTAGAAACCTACCCGGTTTAGACCTTTGGACATCGGGCCGATAGGCTACACGGGCCAGAGTCAGGATAGTAATTTCCTACCACCAAAACATTAGTCTCGGGCGGTTTCGGGTGACCAGAGGCCTATTTTTGGCGCTTCGTTCAATATTTGGGAGCAGAAGAATTAACGTTTTCGGTTCTCTTGAATTGAACTTTCAGGATTTGTCAAACTTCACAAATCTTTACTCTTGAAAATCCTAAAGCTACGATTATTTTGGAATGGAGGGGGTACATTTTAATATACATTGTACACGAGTATATATTAAAAAATATGCAACTTACCTCAGTTCATGCATAGTTCCAGGTATAATCTCCTTGGTTGCACAAAAAAAGGTTAGATATGCGTATGAATATATATAGCATGTTTAAACTCACAACAAAGATTGATGCCCCCTTTTACATCTGATTTACAAATGCCATTATCTCGGGTTCAAATAGATGAATGCACTTCCTATGAATGCCATTATCTTCTAAACCCCCTTTATGTTGAATTCGACATGTATTTTATTTTGTAGCTAGCAATTTGGAATGTATCCATGCAAGGGACAAATGTATAAAGTGCTTCACACTAACAACTTGGAGTGCACTAATTAATGTTTATATATGAATTGCAAAAGCATCCATTGCCTGTATTTCAAACCGCTCTCACTCTATGGATCGATAATATGAAATAAACACATGCACATGCTAGAATTCAATAGAGTATGGGTGTCTGATAGACCGATTTTCGTCCATACACAATTTTGCAAAATTCATGATCTCATCCAAAAATAATAATTCCATTTATATTTTAATTTAATGCGTAGAACCGCCTTTTACACGTAGATGCACTATGCCTCGCCCCGTTCTCACAAACGCGTTATATATCTCTCTATCTAACGCATAACTGCACACACTTTATATGCATCGGCATTTCTCTTTCACACATGCTCACAATCTCTGTCAGGGTGTCGGGGTGTCTCACACACATGCTCTCTCTGTTTCTCTCTCTCTCTCTCTCTTTCTAACTACTATGTACCACTCTTTTCACTAATCTCAGTTGGAAAACACTATTTCTCTCACATGCATATATACACATGCACGGTCTCTACTAGCCCTCTATACGCACATATATGTGCCTACGTGTCTCCCGCACGCACATTATCTTTAGGCCTCTCTCGCACACGTTGCCCCGCCCGACACACCTCTCTAATAGTAGTTGGCAGATATGATTTCATCATATCATTCGGTAGGATATCCCTGGCTGTTAGGCTGGATGGTAATACGAGGCAAAGTTTTACCCTAGTTCGGATCGGACCCTTGCAGTTGAAGAAAGAGCCTACTCCTGGTACTGTATATTAGTGATAGGGGTGTGTACAAAGTACACGTGAATACCATGCATTGTGCGTGTGTGTATACTATTGACGAACTAGCCCCCAAGCTTATATAACATACTATGGGCCTAGGGTTACAAATCATATATAGTCGGCTTATCACCAGTGGGGATAGAGTCCTCCGCGACTCTGGTAGCTTTGTGTTGTACGCCGAGTCCTCCACATGGGTCTCTGTATAACACGTCTCGGTCCAACCTATATGTGGCGCAGGATGGAACCGACCCATGAGTCTTCATGTTAACCCACCACAACTAGAAATGATGTGCCCACCACACCACACACGCAATCGGCCACTAAGAAATAAGCATATACAATAGTAGAACGGTATCTAGCTCACGATACGTCTCCATATTTTGTTGATGACACTGACGGACTTGGCATTTGATGCGTGCTCCGTATTTTGTTGACAGCACTTACAGTCATTGTATTTGAAGCGAAAGCACGATATGGTCACTCGACTTCAGAATAAGCTCATCACGGTCACCACATACATTTTGTCGTGCTAACCAACATGTGGTTGGATGGTTAGAGGACAGTGGTTTCTCGAGCCCACCAAGGTTAAAGTCCCGGTGCTCGCATTTATCTTGTGTTAATTTCAGTATTTTCCGGCGATGTACGTTCAGTGGGAGGAGACGTTCCACTCGACTACGAGGCCCCTATGGTGACTTCGTAAAATCTCAAAATCATATATGCTGGCCCACTCTCTCGAAGGTGCTCATAGGGGTAGGGTTCGCGTGTGTGCGCTTATAGCGGTGAGTGCTTGCGCGTATATATGAGCCCTTGCGTCTATACCGTGTTAAACAAATAAATGTCATGATTATACTGTCACTAGCTCACCCATACAACTCCGTATTATGTTGATGACACAATAAATTGACCAGTCAAACGGCACAACTAGTGTTGCACCATCGGGGCACGTAACCGTGGGGCCCACCTGTCAACCCGTATATGAAAGAAAGAAATGGTAGTTTGAGTCTGTACTGCGTTAATAAAATAGGAGTACATTTTAGGGTGATCATATGGTCACTCGCTCACCATACAGCTCCGTAATTTGTTGATAACACGATCAATTGACCAGTCAAACGGTCCACATTCAGCAGCGCACATTACCATAGGGCCCACCCATCAGCACGTATATGAAGGAAAGAAATGGTAATAAACTAGTGGTCGGTGGGTATTCGAAGTCGTGAGACCTCTGGTTGGCAGTCACCGGCGGTTGGGGGGCCGTTCATTGGGCGGTGGGGTGGGGATACCCGGAGAAAAAGCTCAGCGCGGCGGGGGGGGGGAGGGGGCTAGAGGGATTGCCGGTGCGGTGGCGGACCAGTGGTGGGGAGTGGTTTCGGGGAGGGCGGGCCGGCCGCGGGCGGCGGGGCCGGGCAATTCGGCCGGTGGTGACTGGCGGCTCGGGGGGGGGGGGGGGGTGGAGTTTGATGATAAACTGGAGGCCCTTGATTTCGTATCCAATGGCTGGAAAATCTAATGACCAGAGATGAAAAAGTCAGTCGACTGACGTGTAGCTTCACCCCGCACGTACACATGCACGGACGCATGTAGGCGTGGAACACTGACACATACACATAACGCACACACGCACGCATCCTGGCGTGCAACACTGACACGTACACATGCACTCACGAACACACGCACGTACGCACCCATGCATGCAACACTGAAACGCACCCTTGCACCCACGCAACACTCGCACGCCTGCATGCACACAGCACACGACGCAAGACACATGCTCAACCTATACGTGCATGCACCCTTTGTTAAGGACATGGATTGTTACGTGTATTAATCAATATTATCTGTGATAAGCAGAACATTGATGTTTGCATCGGTCTTTATGAATCACAACGTATCGAACGGGCTATCAACATCATAGGCTTAACTGCATGAAAAAGATGACGTCACACTCAATGAAAAATCATCGGTTTATGAAATGCCCGCTTCTGACCGCCCTGGCCCACCAAAGGTTCCTCTGCTATGCGCTGCCTGCATTGGGTCACTGACATGCAGGCCATGCACCCAAAGAGCCCACACGTTAGTGGAAGAACGACGCGGTGTCCTAGGTCAGAGTCGAGGGCGCCACTCGCGGCACGCCCGGCTGAACACGCCTCCGTGCCGCATTCAAACGCCTCCATGAAACCCGCCCGTGTGGAAGCCCACAAACCCACTCTGGACACACGTCCGTTCATGACCGGGCCGGTGTTAAACGCAACACCGGCCGAGCTCCTCCCGTCCGCTGTCTATTTAATGTCCTATTTAAACGAGGCCAAATGCCGGCCAAGAATCACTGATAAGTGCATTTCATATATATAATTTTGGCATACAAATTTAGCATTTCTTGAGTTCTGGCCACCAATTCTTGCTATGAAATATAGAATAATTGAATGAAAATCACATAAAGGGATTGTTGACTAGTCACTTGTTTATTTTGCAGGGATTTACTAGTCACTTGTTTATTTTGCAGATTCCTCTACTACAAATGAACAAGTGATGGTGTCATGGGACCCGAGCGTGAAGGAATGAAGTAACCGAGGGGCAAAAGAAAGAGAGAAGGGACCTTCTTGTGAAGAAAGAAGAGAAGGAGGAGGGCTAATGTGTAAAGTTTGCAGATTAGGGAAGGGATCAAAATCTCTAGATCGCCTTCATTCCCCATCGCGCCTGGCTACTCAACTCTCTCCCTCACACCCCCTTCTCCACCTCCGGCCGCCGCCGCGGCCACGCCGGCGTGGCGGCGCGCCACCAGCACCTCCCACCACATCACCACCTTGCGCCATCCACCAGCGCCACCATCTTCTTCTCCTTCCCCGAATCCACCATCATCCATCCACACCACGGCCACCAGCACCACAGCGCTTCCCCGCACCTCGCGCCCCTGCCGCTCTTCTTCTTCTCCTACGCCTTGCTGCTGCTCCTTCTTCCCCCGCCTTGCTGCTGCTCCTCCACTTCTCAACTCGAACCAGCTGCTCCTCTTCCCTGCTGTTCTTCTTCCCTCGCCTTGCTGCTGCTTCTCTCTTTCTCCCTCTCTATCTTCTCTGAATTTTCTGTAATAGGAGATGTGTAATGCTTTGTAATATTCAGATTTTAAGAGTGTTGGCAACCTGTACCTTGTTCTGTTTGGTAGTTGTAATATATAATGCTTGACTTGTATTTCTGAAGGCTCTGAGAATTAATTGTCCTAGAAATCTTGCTCTGTGATTGAGTAATCTGCTAGTATAATTGTGTGTTCACCTTGTTTACTAGTCCCTGTACTAGTTAACTTTGTACGTGTTTGATTTTCAGTCCTTGTGTTAGCTCCAGCACGTGTGATATATATATACATATGTGTGTGCCATTGATGTGATATGTTCATGTTCTGTCCTAAAACCTTGTTTCTTCCTCCATGTTATATATATGATCATGCCCTTTTTTAATTCCCTAGCCATTTGATGATTGCTTGTGTTAGCATTTTATTTCTCATGTAAAACGAAAATACCAAAAATATAATTGAAGATAATCTGAACCTCCTTTGCCCTTTTTGCATTTTCTTTGGTGATGATCTTTGGGTACAACCTTGTTTTGTGTAGGTTTATTTTCTTGCATTCATAATCTGAATTGTGTTACCTAGCTTTAGCCAAGCACGATCACCGATTTTCCTAGTCCCTAAGGAGAACACGACACTCGTAGTTTGGGGCGTAAAAACCCCGCTATATTACAATTGATCATTTTGCGCCGTTGCCGGGGACTAGCATCGAGCGATTGTGTGAAGCTATAGACTAGGCTTAGTATAGTTTTTGTTTAAATTTCCAGTCAAATTTATTTCTATGTTTCTTTTTCCTTTTTACTTTTTGTTGCTTCGGCTTATTAGGGTACTAACCCTCTCACTAGTCTTTGATGTTTGTGAGCGTGTGTAGGATATCTTACTATTTAGTACGTGATCTTTGGTTGCCAAGTAGTTTGGACACGATGACAGGGCCAATTTGGCCATCTATTGAGGCCGAAAATTTTGAGTTGAGGCCTGGACTTATTGCTCTTGTCTTGCAGAATCAGTTTAGAGGATTACCCAATGAAGACCCTCATGAGCACATTAGTTATGTTCTGGAGTATGCCAATACAGTCCAGTACCATGGCGTTTCCCAAGATGCTATCAAGTGTATGTTGTTCACATTCTCTCTCAGAGATGCTGCTAAGGGCTGGTACTATTCTTTGCCATCAAGATCATACACTTGGGGTGATATTTCGCAAGCTTTCCTGCATAGATATTTTCCACTTTACAAGCAAGCTGCAATTCGTGACCAGATCCTCAGTTTTGTGCAAGATGGAAGTGAGAGCTTGTATGCAGCTTGGGAGAGATATAAGTATTTGCTTAGAAAATGTCCTAATCATGGGCAAAAGGATTGGTTAGTGCTTCAGATATTCTGTAGAGGGCTGACACATGCTTCAAGAGATCTTATTGATATGTCAGCTAGTGGAACAATCATGAACAAGACCGTTGAAGGTGCAATTATTCTCATTGAGAGCATTGCCTTCCACCAAATGCAATGGGGTTATGAAAGGCCTAGTTCAAATCCAAAGGTTGCAACCTGTGTGCAATCAGAAGCTGTGTGTTCCATAAGTGAACAGAAATCATCCATGGTGCCAAATATTCAAAACCAGCATGTTTCATTCCAGGGACAACAACATTTCAGAACTGAATTAGAGCCTCCATATAGAAACATTAATCTTACTTCAATTATCCTTGATGATGATTATGATATTTTCCAAGATGATGCAATCACTGTAGATCAGATGGATACAACAGTAGCAGATCCAATACCTCATGGCAATGAAACTGTTCAGAATGAGTCAAAGTTGCAAGAAGAGGTTTATGAGGAACCTACTCTGATTGACGCTAAGTTGAGACCACAAGATATGGAGAAATTAACTTGTGTTAGTCAGCTATCTGACTGGTGGAATTTAGTCGTGTCAACAATTGCCCACACTTGTGTTACAACTGTATCTGGACTATTTGTCAAGAAGAAATCATTAGCTCCACCAGTGGTTACCTCTATCACAGTTAAAGAGAGTATCTCAGAGAAGAATAGCGAATATGAGATTCCAACTCCTGCACATACAATTAAGCAAGTCGGAGACATTCCAAGGAGAGAGATACAAGAGGTTGAGTCAAATTTAGAAGAGATGATACTTCAATATCCTGAGAAGATCCCATGTGTTGCTGAGCTGCATGACTGGTGGAAGTCATCGGTGTCATTGTTGAAACTTAGCAATGATGGTGATGAGGAGAACATTGCTCAGAAAGACAGCGAGGTACTGATCTCAGCACCCCTACCAGATCATGTTAGTGAATATTCACAGATGGGGACACTTCAGACTAAATTAAGTGTTGCTGGTAGTAGCACCATAGAAGATCCATAGGAAGAGAGACCTTAGATTGAAGATGTACTCGAAGCCAAGGCACAAGATGATCCAGAGCTCGAACAACCAAGTAATCAAGTTGAAGACTCATCATCTACTACTCTTGAAGAGGAAAAAGAAGCTGCTGTAGATGAACTTGAAGAACCAGAAATTCATTTGCCTATTGTCACACAAGAGCATGATGTAGCAGGTTTATCTAATCCTCTTGATGACATGAGTCCATATGAATTGTTTGCTACTACCTTGCATTGCATGATGCCATCTGTTAAAGTAGATTTGAAAAAGTATTTGCTTGGATATGATCATATATACCTTGTTAGTGGCATTACTCACATTAGGGATGATCATAGTTACTTTCATCGTGCTAGACCTATGCTTAATGAAACATATCATTCTCATACTAGTCTTGAGCTTAATGATAAATGTCATCTTCATGTTAGTGTTGACCTTGCTTATTTCTATCACCCTAAACATGTGCTTTATAGCTATGCTTATGTAATTGGACACTCGATTGATGACTTGGAGGGTATTGTCCCTACCACTCGCATTGTCTCTTTTGTTGAGTGCCTTTTCAGGTTTTTGCTTCTGCACCGTCCACTTCATGCTGACCAGGTTCGAGGTGACATTCCTTGGGACCCTGGTGGACTCGGAGCATGGTGAAGAGGAGAAGCAATGGGGCACACATATGGAAGAGAGAAGCTGGAGCAGGCATGAGGATTAAGAAGCAAAAGGAGAGGAGCTGCAGTTGGTGAGGTGATCGAGCGAGTGCTACATCATCAAAGCCCGGTGAGCTGTTTCATGACCCATTTTGAAATCATCATCCATTGATGCATGTTGTAATCAACTGCTATTTGGGTCGCTTGAGCAATTTCTTAAATATCGTCCCACTGAATTTTACCTTCGACATAGGGTGACTGATGTGAATATGTGAACTGAGTGTTGAATGCCTTGTAAACTAGTGATCTACACAATGCTTGCTTTGCTGAAAGTTGTGAAAGCTATTAGTTTTGAGTGCTCAAATCCCTAGTACACTAGAAAACTTAACCATTTTCTGCTTTTACCTCGATACACCTAGATCATTAAGTGTCAGATGCTGAGTTTGTGCCTAATGTGTTCCCATTGAGAGCAATCACCTAACCACTATGGATTAGCATGCTATGTTCCCTGGATCGGTAGCATGTGAACCAGACATGGAGAAGTGATGATTCCTATTTTTGTGCTTATGCATTGTTCATTTAAGATAAGTAATAATGAATAAATTAGTCTGACTACCTACAGTAGCATGTCATGTTCTCGGGATCGGTGGCATGTGAAATCGGGTTAGCTTGGGCAGTAATTATTAATAAAAAAATGTAATTGTCGAACCAGGTGTATACCATGTTCTCGGGATCGGTGGTATGTTCCTTTGGGGAGATAAAAAAATCTATATAATTGGTCGAGCCGGGTGTATACCATGTTCTCGGGATCGGTGGTATGTTCCTTTGGTGAGATCAATAAAATATTATCATTACTTCCTTCAAATTCAATAAGTGGTTCAACCACAAAGTTATATTTCTGCAAATAAGAGATTTAATTCTAGTTCTTTTTGTTCTCGGGATCTTGCTCTCTTTAGGAACCATTTGGCGCAGTCATCATTTAAACTTGTTGATCCTCTTTTATCATTGTAAAAGTTTAAAATGGTCAAGTCTACTAGTATCCTATTGCGTTGATGCACTCCTAACCATTAATTTTCACTAGCTAAGTCTGAAGCATGCCTTGTTTGGAGATCTATTTTACTAGGACATTCTTTACCCAGTTCACTGTTCATATTCTTGCTCTTGTCATATGCCTTTGCTTGAGGACAAGCAAAGATTTGAGTGTGGGGGAACTTGATAAGTGCATTTCATATATATAATTTTGGCATACAAATTTAGCATTTCTTGAGTTCTGGCCACCAATTCTTGCTATGAAATATAGAATAATTGAATGAAAATCACATAAAGGGATTGTTGACTAGTCACTTGTTTATTTTGCAGGGATTTACTAGTCACTTGTTTATTTTGCAGATTCCTCTACTACAAATGAACAAGTGATGGTGTCATGGGACCCGAGCGTGAAGGAATGAAGTAACCGAGGGGCAAAAGAAAGAGAGAAGGGACCTTCTTGTGAAGAAAGAAGAGAAGGAGGAGGGCTAATGTGTAAAGTTTGCAGATTAGGGAAGGGATCAAAATCCCTAGACCGCCTTCATTCCCCATCGTGCCTGGCTACCCAACTCTCTCCCTCACACTCCCTTCTCCACCTCCGGCCGCCGCCGCGGCCAGGCCGGCGTGGCGGCGCACCACCAGCACCTCCCACCACATCACCACCTTGCACCATCCACCAGCGCCACCATCTTCTTCTCCTTCCCCGAATCCACCATCATCCATCCACACCACGGCCACCAGCACCACAGCGCTTCCCCGCACCTCGCGCGCCTGCTGCTCTTCTTCTTCTCCTACGCCTTGCTGCTGCTCCTTCTTCCCCCCCCCTTGCTGCTGCTCCTCCACTTCTCAAATCGAACCAGCTGCTCCTCTTCCCTGCTGTTCTTCTTCACTCGCCTTGCTGCTGCTTCTCTCTTTCTCCCTCTCTATCTTCTCTGAATTTTCTGTAATAGGAAATGTGTAATGCTTTGTAATATTCATATTTTAAGAGTGCTGGCAACCGGTAGCTTGTTCTGTTTGGTAGTTGTAATATATAATGCTTGACTTGTATTTACCTTGTTTACTAGTCCCTGTACTAGTTAACTTTGTACGTGTTTGATTTTCAGTCCTTGTGTTAGCTCCAGTACGTGTGATATATATATACATATGTGTGTGCCATTGATGTGATATGTTCATGTTCTGTCCTAAAACCTTGTTTCTTCCTCCATGTTATATATATGATCATGCCTTCTTTTAATTCCCTAGCCGTTTGATGATTGCTTGTGTTAGCATTTTATTTCTCATGTAAAACGAAAATACCAAAAATATAATTGAAGATAATCTGAACCTCCTTTGCCCTTTTTGCATTCTCTTTGGTGATGATCTTTGGGTACAACCAATCTGAATTGTGTTACCTAGCTTTAGCCAAGCATGATTATCGATTTGCCCCTGAGGAGAACACGACACTCGTAGTTTGGGGCGTAAAAACCCCGCTATATTACAATTGATCAATCACACACCTCTGCCGCTCCCCTATCTCCTCCACCATTTTGTCCACTCTTACCTCCCTCCCCTCGCCCGAGCGAGAGGGCACCAGCCGATTCATCTGGAGGTCAAAGGGGTTGCCTACAGCGAGGCCTATCTGACGCAGGACTTCTTTGTCGTTACCAAAGTCTACAGTAACGAATTTGACTGTTTTATCCTCGAGGAAGTTCTTAAAATCCTGGCAGACCAAGCAAACGTTGTGTACGCAAACCTGGATCACGGCGGGCTTCTTCCTCTCTTCGTCCTTTAGATCCTTCTCTCGTCCCACGATTGTGGTGTACTCAACATCTAGCCCAACGACCCACACATCATGTGAGTTTTCGAACATGCGTCTGAAGCGAGAAAGACATCCTTCCACCGTCGCGGAAGTACACCACCGATCGGGGAGATTTGGGACGTCATGGATTTGGGAGGAGGGTTAGGATTAGTGGAACTGCCGTAATGTGAATGGACGGGACGACTAGGAGCGAACTGCCGAATATCCTATCCTGGAGGGCTATTCTACACATTTTCAACAACTTAGCATGCGACCGTTTGATCTCAGATCCAAGGGCTGCCAGCAGCCCGTATCATGGTCGCACCTACCACGACCGTCGCATCACTCGTGTGGTCGCGCCCTTGGAGATCTAACACGGTGCGTTAGGCTATCTGATGTTGGCATGTCATACATAGTCATCACTTAGTCACTCATACTACAAATCTCTTTCTTCGTACTCCCTCCGTCCCATAATATAAGAACGTTTTTCACACTAGCTAGTGTAGTGTCAAAAACGTTCTTATATAATGGGACACATGGAATACTAGTATTTATTGCATTTGCCAAGGAGTGACCTCTTTCAATGAAATGGTGTTGCTAAGTTTGCTTCATTTAATTAGCTATAGACTCAAAATTGTCTTTTCACCTAGGTACACGCGCTTAGCACCATTTCTTCCTTGGGTCACCAAACTAGTCTCTCTCTTCTTGATTAACTTGCCACATCAGACTTTATGCCTATGTGGCAAGCTTAAACACCTGTAGGAGCACGTAAGTACAATAGTGCACTTTACATGGCATTTTTGCATATGTGGAGGAAAGAGAGGCAAGGAAAAAGTGGAGAAGTGGGCTCTCATGCAAGAGCCAGCCTCTACTACTACATGGTGGAGCATTGGGAGAGGCACCTGTATGGAGGTGGTCAGGAATCGGGAGACTCACGTCGGTCGTAACGCCGCAGTTAAAATGATAATGGCAAGTCAAATCACGGGGCCACACTTGTCCAGCAGTAACTCGCTGTCAAATCACACATCCCTACGTTTGCAGCAGCCTACTTCCTTGTCTTCTCGCGTCCCTATCGAACCGACTAGGCGGAACTGTCCCGCCGCCTACTGGGCAGGAAAAGACCCGCGCTCAACTTTTAAATACAACTACCCCCTCCGTCTAGGTGAGTAAGTCATCTTACAAAAACCAAATAAGCAGGGTCAGTCCGCACATGAAATGGAGACACACTTAATAGGACCCCTTTGGCAGACATGTGGCTCATCCACCGTCTTGTTCCACGTGCGATGCACCAAATTACAGTTCGGAGAAGCGGTTGGAATTGGAGGCACCCCGGTCGTAGTAGAAAATGAGCGATGAGGGTCAAATCACAAAGCCCCACCTTTCCCGCATTAAGCTGGAGGGACGAAGCAACCATCATTTCACTCTAGCGCCCAAGAGCATAAAGAAAATAGAAAACAATGATGCGTGGGGTAGCTACCTAGGGCACCCTAGGGTAGGGGTCTCCACTACAGATCCTTTTTTTTGAAAGCGCCTCCACTACAAATCGGCTTCTCCCTCGTCCTCTTGAAGAAAACGGATGATGAGTGCGGCGGTAGGGTTTGTAGGAGTACTACGGCATGCGGGGCCACGTCGTAGTAAACGGGTTCGAGTCGATGCCATAAATATGTGTGGGCCGCTTGGTTTTACAGGAACGAGGCAGCATTTTGGGTTTGGGACCAGTGGAGATATAGCACGTACAAAAAATTGTGGACGTAGGTTCTACCGAAAGGCAATGATGCATGGGCCCTGCATTTTGATATACCCGGGGCCGCGTGAAATTTGCTACTCTACTCAAAACTAGTAAGGCACACATGTATTGAACGCATGAGATTTCGAAACCAAATTATGAATAAATACACACTATAGCATGTAAAGCTTTGAGTCATATATGCATGATGTAGATGTTCGTTTAGTTCTTATAGTTCATCTCATTCAAAATCATTTAGTTTTATAAAAATGTTAAGATTCATGGGGTTGTGCATTGTAAATCATAAAGTAAAAAATAAATAATGGCAATTCATTTAGAAAAAAATAATCAATTATGATACACAAGATTCTAGAACAAAGGAGAAGTGCTTGTGTTTTGAGGTTTGTGCATTATGATTAAGTTCAACCATGGAGTCTTCTAAATTGTACATGTGGCAGATCTGGTGGAATGTTGATGATATCCAACGGCCATTAGTGCTCGGATTTGCCCAGCTCTGCACTGTCGGGTTAGCTTCATCCAGCGACCATCTTTCAAAGTTATTGGCACACTATATAGTTCTTGTGCCATAGTTGCATGTTTTGGAAAAAAGCTACTAGTGGGTTGCACTATCTATTTAGGAATGATATCATGTTTATTTCCTTTGAAATTTAGTGTATATGAATCTATTCCTATGAACCAATTGGCTCTAAAGGAAAAAAATCCTATAAAAATCATATCATATAGAGTTCCTATGATATTCCTCGACACTAAAGGATGGTTGAAATTGCTGCGGGTGATACGATGGTCTTTCTTTGTAGACTCCTCACCCATCTTTATAGTTACCTCTCGAAGATGAATGAAATGATATATACATGGTATTCTACATGTGCAATTTGGTACATGAAAACACGGTAAAAGTTTGCAAGGTTCTAATTTTCAATAAAGCTATATGCACTGCATTTCGGAACGGAGGGAGCATACGGCAGTTGCTAACACTCACGTGGAAGCTTTATGTGTAGGAGGAGTGGTTGTTCAGTTAATTGACATGGCAAAACTGACACTGTCGGATGCCGATCTAACGGTTCTTACAGCGTTCGTCAGGAAAAGGCTTGTGGCAAACGTTTGTCGGATAATGATTTACGGACACATGCATTGCATTGATACGTGCCCCCTCTCTCTCACGCACATGCTCCCTCATGAGTCACAACTCTCCTGAGTCCTCTCGCAGACTCGCACGTGGCACTCCATCGTCTATCTGCAGGTAGACGTCACGCACATATGTGCTCTTCACACCCTACCCTCAGAACTTCTAAAAAACAAAAGACGGCACGCACATTTTATTTTAGCTCACACGTCACACACTTATATTATTACTCTTGCGGTGAATGTTCTTTGGGCATAGTATATATTGTACTCTCACGAAGAGAAGTAGTGCACGCACGCTCTAGTTCTCTCACACCCACTCGCGGGTACACATAGGAGCGCATTTTTTTGATGCTGGTACAACAAAATCACTCCACTATATATAAAAGTAGGAGCCTTAGCGCTTGCTTTACTAGGGTTACTCTCGTTCACTCTCTCATGCTCTCCAGATCTAAGCAAGATATAGGTGGCCACACTCTCTCTCTCAGCTCATTGCTGGTCACCAATCCGGCCGGACAACCTCGACCTGGGCAGGGGGTGTAGGTGCATCGTTCACGCTGTCGTCGGCGGTGAGGGAGGAGACCAACGGTTGCCCACGCGTCCCGATCGGCGGCTGTGCCGTTCTCTCCGAGAGAGCGCCGGCTCGGGAGGGCCTCCGACCCCTTCTTCCTCCCTGCGGTATTGTGGCCAAGATGGGCCTCCCGACGCCGTCTTTGCCACATGCATGTCACTGTTTAAATAACCCTATTTTGTATTTGCGCAAACAGGGATGTCTATCTCCATATTGTTTCAAGATGTCTGTCTCCTTATTGTTTCTATCTGCGCAATGAAAAGCACACAACTCAGTTTTAGTACAACTGCGCAAAATGAGATGGCTATCCCTCGTTGCCGTCGTCTAACCTCCCATCTTCAAGGTATCCCTATATTGGTAGTAACTAAGGTAGAATGACCAACGCAATCTAAAAGAAGCTGATTCGTACGTTTTACTTCCTGATTGCAGTGCAGGGACGAGCGAAAACAACTGCATCCTAGTCTGGAATGCACTTTCTACCAGTTCATCCATGGACCAAGGACTAGCTGGCACGGCTGCACGGCGGTTTTTTGGACAGGTGCGCGGACAAGAGGCATTGTGGTCTGCTTATTTCTGCAAATAGCGGTGCTTAAATTTAGTGGAATGCACACGAATTTCACCTGGTCAGTACACTGCATGGTTTAGTTCAGCATTCCAGCTGAGACCACAATTATAATTGGTTATTTTGGAATGAGATAACCTAACCCTAGATGGTGGCAACAAGAAAAAACCAGAGTGAACTCCAGGAAATTTAAGCCTGCCGGGAGGCGCTTTGCTCAGAGAAGCCTTGCTTGTTTTTTCCTGATTTGTAAACCTTCTCACAACTTTGTCTTTTGCTGTGAACTAGTATATGTTTGTTATGTTCTATGAATCATTGAGATGTATAAAACTGCTTAACTTATGTTTTTCAAGATTTTTATGAAGACGAGTTTAATGTGAGTGTTCCACATGAGCGGTGGACTAGCGTTGAACGTTTGGAATTTATTACATTGTGGCCTCAATTAACTGCATGAACCACTGTACCAAGATACATAGTTTCTTATATGTCAGACAGTAGATTGTTGATTGTTAGCTGGTCGATAGCCTAGTGTTGAAGTGAGCTGAGCCAATGTGCCGTGTTTTGCACAACTGCTTACAAGTGGGGTAGCACCAACATTGTTTACAAGTACTTATGTATATGTCGACGCACGGTTCTTGAATGAGTGCTCTATTTCATCAAAACACACACTGCTCGTATGATAAAACGTGACAACTTATGTCTTACCATGCCATATTCATGAAAAAACTAGTGAGGACGCATCTGTTTTGGCAACAATTACGATGGTTCTCACAAGATTCACGGGCACACAAAAGTAGCAGCAGTTCCCATAGACGGATTCAAAACGAGTACTAGCCCAGAGGGGTCGATAACAGGCAAGGTTCGGATAATTAGACACAATCCAAACTACTATTAAACACTAGCTGGGGAAACTATTTCATGCCTAGATCTAATTTTGGCTGGACACAAGATGGACCTTGCCATGAACATCATCGAGGACGTCCCGCAGTAGCTCAATCCTGTGAACCTTCATGAAGACAACCTTGTGGCCTTGCCACTGATAAACTTGTTTGTGGAGGCATGCCACGTCATCGTCCTGCGTAAGCTTGACAAGAACAGTATGCCTCACAAACGAAGGAGTAGCTTTGAACTTCTTGTGCTTCAGTACACCCTGGACAACATGCCTGACAACAGTGAGGATGGAGTACACTTCTTCATTGGTATAACCGCAAATGGCTTCCAGGATCCAACAGCCTAAGAACTCTGTTTTCCCAGTGCGTATATTCAGGTCGTCCGCCTCACAGCGAGTGACATGCACAACCACACAATCCTTGTCTGCATCAGGGCTCTAACTGAAACAAAAACAAATTCTGAATTACTTTTCAGTATAAGAAACACAAGTTATTTAAACCACTATGTATAGCATGGCATCGAAGCTAATAAAATTTTGCATTATTAATCACCACATACTTCCTTTTCTAAAAAAATCACCACATACTTAGATGAAAAACCACAATCGAGATCAGCAAAGAAGGAAATCACCTTGGGCAGCTCAGCAGGGGGGGGGACACATCCTCGAAGGCGGAAAACTGCTCCTGCAGTGCCATGGGGGCTGTAACCTCAAACGGGGCGTTGACCATCTCAGTAGTGGCTGTGAGCGTATCTGGGGTCGGCTCGGTGGTTTCCTCCATCTTCTTGGAGCTCTCTGTCTCATGGGGATCAGCCTCCCGCGTCTGCTCCAATATCGGCAAATCTTTGTCTGGTTCTCCTTGGTCCGCTTATCAGTTACTACTTTGCAAAAGTTCTTTTTTTTTCTTTGAACGAAAATATACCAACATCACGGATCCGCTTATCTTCCCTTCTTTGGGATAGAAGAAGAGTGGTAGATGCGAGTGTTGCCTTTCTTGAAGACGGTGAGGGAGAAGGGGATTCAGCAAAGAGTGAAATGATGGTTGCTTCGTCCGTTAAACTTAGACTGCGGGGAGGTGGGGTTTTGTGATACGACGGCTCATTACTGCCGCGCTACGACCGGGATGACTCTCCGCCTGCATACTGCCTTCTAATTTGGTGGATGGCATTTGGGCCCGCATGCTGCATGGCCCACATGACGGTGAACAAAAGTATAACGACATTCAGTAGAGGGAGACGTTTCAATGACCTAGGAGGAGCCGGAAGCGGTAGAGTGTATCCACTGTACTAGTAGTAATTATATTTGACTCCTACTAGATATAGGACACCCAGAAACCACAAAAATATAATGTTAAAAGTAATTTTCCTATTTTATTTAAAGGCTTTTTCTTTAGGCCAGAAATGGCTCCACAGTTCTTCAGGTACTTTATATTATCATCTACACTTGTAACCATAAGTTGCATTTTAAATTTCTGCGCATAATTTATATATTATCTTGGAGTACACATTTTGTACTAATATTATGTTCTATGCTCAATGAAGAGTTTCTCCATGGATGGCCTATCAATGGTGCTGGATTCTGTCACGATCTTATATATCCAAATGAATAGTTTTGATCTGAACAAGATTATTGGCTTGCTGCAATGCTTTCCATGTCTGGAGAAGTTGTATATAAAGGTGATAATTTCACGCACATTGGAAGCCCACATATAGTGTACTAGAATTAACCGTTCAGTTGTTGCTCTTTGAACACTCTTCTTTTAGACCTTAACTATTTTCAATCTTCATGTCTATTTAGGCAACAGGACGGGGTAAGAAAGTTATAACCAATCGATGGATTCGTAAGCATAGGGATTTTCTCACTTCTCATGAGATTCGATTGAAGACAATAACGCTATACGATATGTAGCCAATCGTGCAAACACAAGATTTGTCACACTCTTCCTGCTGAATGCGAGGTTACTATTGTCCATCAGGCTTAAGTTTATCAGCAGCATGGTTTTGACGGATGGGTATGTCGAAGAGAAAAAAAGGAGTTTCAGGTGGGCAAAAGAGCTTCTGAATGTGTCGGGCTTCTATTTACAACATATTGTGGTCATAATCCAGTAAATTTTATGACCCAGGATGTTCATTCTATGGACCTGACCGATCCATTTGACTATGACTGCCAAAAACAGTGTTGGAGTTAGATGTTATTGCCCTTTTCAATCTGGTTTTTTTTGTAAACCTGATGAACAATCAACCCTCGTGCTTTTGTATAGTTTGTAAGCTGGAGTTAGATGTTCCTGCCCTTTTCAACTCGGCTGTGACTGTCATATTTTCTTTGAAACAAGGCAAATGGCTTGCCATTCGTTTAATTTAGAGTGAAATATTGTAACAAATCACAAGCAAGGGGAATAACATCACTCACGTCGGCTGCTTCAGCTCACTGTGCATTACAGAAGCCAGGTGATTAGCCCCCACCAGCACCCACAAACTTATTTCGAACTAGCACATCAAATGGCTGTAAATTTTCATAGGAAAGGCTGCATGACCGTGATAGATTTGGATTCTAACATTTGGGACCCGCGAGGAAATAGCCTATCCAAGGTGGTGTCGACTTACTGGCCAGTTAACAAACGATTCTGCCTACCAGCCGTTGGATTGACATCCAACATCTGTCATGTATCTATCTCTTGTCTTCTTCTTCCTCCAGCCGCCCAAACCAAACCACCCCGTCGGCTCCGCCTGCTCCCGCCTCCCATGGCTGGCTATGCCTCCGCCGCCCTACCGTATGTACCCTCCAATGTTGGCCAGTCCCTCCCTCTATTCCCCCACACGTCCTATTATTCTCCGGCGACGTCAGCCCCAACACGCACCCGTGCCCGAACCAGTCAACCCTCGTACTCCCCTCCGCCTGCGACTGGACCGGCGCATCTTCAACGGCTCCTGTTCGTTCCATCTGAGTCCTCGCCGTCGTCCTCCGCCTTGCGGCCTTGTTTCGCTCGCCGTGCGCGGTGCGCTGCCCTCTTGCGTTGTCAACATCGTCAACAACCGAGAGGAACAAGGAGATGACTGTACGTGGAGAGGATGACAGTAGGGACCCACCAGCGTCATGGCAGTACGCAAGCAAGTGCCTCTATAGTACAAGCCCAAAAATATGGTTCCTCCTAATGGTTGGACATCTGGGGCTCACGCCATTGTCAACGTAGTCAATAAACGAGAGAATTACACTATGAGCGGCTGACACCAGGGACCCAGCAAGTCGCGCAGTTTTTTTTGAGGAACAAGCAATTGTTATTTATACTAGTTCTAGCGACGCGTCAGGGTAACAACGGGGCTGTGCGGGGGCTGTGGCCCGTCTAGCCAGGGTTTTATTTATGTTTACCACATCATGAGCCCAGTTGTGTTTTTTTCTTGCTGAAAATGGCTAGCCCAGTTCTATTGTTTTAAAGAAATACCCAAACAAGGCCTACTTGCTTTATCGGCCCTGCTGGGCTGCAAATCTTTCAAGACGATGAGAGTTTCATTCGGTTTGCCCAGAAATGGTCTGTACATTTTTTAAAACACATCAAACCGGGAATTAGTTTCAATTTTTTTCATTACAAGATCTTAAATTCCATTGATTTTTATGCGTGGAGAATTATTTGGATTTTTTATTTATCTATTTTTTTTCAAAATAGTTTGAATGTGAATCAATATTTCTGGATTAAAAACATTTGACCGCACCCAAATATGAAAAATTTCATATACTTTTTAACCGTGGCCACAATATGGGGTGTAATGCTAACAAAAAGAAGATGGGCTCCAAAAAAAATCTTAAGAATTAGCAAATGGGCTGTACATTATTAGAAATAATGGCAGATGGGTTGTATGCTGTTTTCCACAGATTTGAGGCTGACTTGTGTGCCTACTACAGGTTGACGTGTATGCTTTCATAAAAAAAGGTTGACGCTCACGCAACGCCCTGTCAACTTAGTCAACACACGAGAGCAGTGACTGTTGGATGTCCATCCAACGGCTGTCGTGCTTCTTAAATCTCTGCTCTTCATGCTCCAGCTGCTCAAACAAGTGCCGGCGAGACTACCTGCTCCCTCCTCCCGCGGCCGGCTATGCTGTCGCGCAGGCCTCACGGCCCCACCGTACTCCCATCGCTGGCCTAGCCATCCCTCTACTCACCCACACATGTTGTTATTCTCCGGCGACGGCAGACGAACCAGTAAACCCTCGTACTCCTCCGCGTGGGAAACAACTACCGAGTATTCCCTGGCTCTGTGTCGTTCCTTTCCTAGGCCTCGCCATCGTCAACCGCCCTGGTGCTCTCGGCGCAGCCTGGTCAACGTGGTCAATGAACGACATCCATCGGAAGTGGACTGTACGTGGAGAGGCTGACAGCTGGGTCCAAGGCCGCATGCAAGGAAATGCCTCCTTATTACACACAAAATAATGATTCCTCCAGCTGATAGCTAGGACCCACAGGAAGGGCCTCTGTATTTTGCGAAAAAAATGTTCCCCCCGCTGACAGGTCGGACCCACCAGCTATATCTTCGCACGCAAGGAAGTGCCTCCTTATTACGCCCAAAAAAATGAATTCCCCCTGCTAGCTGGGACCCACAATATTGTTGGGCTGACTTGTGGGCCTACTAAGTTGACGGGGACAGAGGGATTTGTCAACTTAGTCAATAGTCCAGTGACCATATGATGTCCATCCAACGGCCATAGTGCTTCTTCAACCTCTAGTCTTCTTGCTCCAGCCGCCCAAAGCAGTGCCAGTCGTGCCACCTGCTCCTGCCTCCCGTGGCCGGCTGTGCTACCGCCTGCTCCTGCCTCCCATGGCCCGGCTCCGCGTCGTCCCCTTCCTAGGACTCGCCGTCGTCCACCGCCATGGTGCTCTCGGACGGCGTGGTAAATGTGGTCAACGACCGATTTCCATCAGAAGAGTACTATACGTGGAGAGGCTGACAGCTGGGTCCACGACAGCCGCAAGGAAGTGCCTCCTTATTATGCGGAAAATAATTATTCCTCCACCTAACAGCAGGGACCCACCAGCACTAGTGTTTTGCGAAAAAAATTGTTTCCCCCTGACTGCTGGGACCCGCCGGACGGGCCACCGTATTTCGCGAAAAAATGTACCCCCCGCTATCAGCTCGGACCCACCGGAAGTGCCTCCTTATTACGCACAAAAAAATGAATACTCCCTCCGCTAGATGGGACCCACCTTGGTGGGAGGCTGTCTTGTGGGCCTACTACGTTGACGGGGACGAAGGGCTTTCTCAACTTAGTCAATATGAACGATTCTAGCTCAAGTGACCGTACGATGTCCATCCAACGGCCGCAGTGCTTCTTCAACCTCTGGTCTTCTTGGTCCAGCCCAAAGCAGCACCGGTCGTGCTGCATGCTCCTACCTCCCGTGGCCGGCTGTGCTGCCGCGGAGGCCTCACCGCCCCTACTATTCCCACCGCTGGCCAGGCCCTGCGGCGACGGCAGCCTCACACCGCAGCCAAACCAGTGAACCCTCGTACTCCTCTCCGCACGGGCTTCCACTACCGCGTCTTCCCCGGCTCCGCGTCGTCCCCTTGCTAGGCCTCATCGTCGTCCACCGCCGTGGTGCTCTCCACGCGGCATGGTCAGCGTGGTCAAGGAACGACTTCCATCGGAAGAGTACTGTACGTGGAGAGGCTGACAGCTGGGTCCATGGCCACAGCCCAGTCTTTTTGTGATTTGCCAAGTAAGTCGCTTTGTCAGGCCTCTTGGGCTGCAAATCTTTCAAGACGAGGAGAGCTTTCATTCGGCTGGCCGAGAAAATGGGCCATCAGTAATGAGAAATGGGCTATACATTTTTAAAACACATCAAACCGGCAATTAGTTTCAAATTATTTTTTTCCATTTCAAGATTTTAAATTACATTAATTTTTATGCGTGGAAAATTTGTTGGATTTTATATTGATATACATTTATTTTTAAAATCAGTTTGAATGTGAGTCAAAATTTCGGGATTAAAACAGTTCGGACCGCATCGAAATATGAAAAATTTTGTATAATTTTTTAACCGTGGCCACAATATGGGCTGTAATGCTAACAAAAAGAATATGGGCTCCAAAAAAACCTTAAGAATTAGCAAATGGGCTGTAAATTATTAGAAATAATGGCAGATGGGCTGTATGCTGTTTTCCACAGATTTGAGGCTTTCCTAAAAAAAGGTTGACGCACAAGCAGTGACGGTTGGATGTCCATCCAACGGACGTCGTGCTTCTTCAATCTCTACTCGTCTTGCTCCAGCCGCTCAAACAAGCGCCGGCGGGACTGCCTGCTCCCTCCTCCCTGCGGCAGGCTATGCTGCCGCGCAGGCCTCACCGCCCCACCGTACACCCATCGTTGGCCTAGCCATCCCTCTACTCACCCACACCTGCTGTTATTCTCCGGCGACGACAGACGAACCAGTAAACCCTCGTACAGTCGTACTCCCCTCCTCGTGGGAAACAACTGCCGAGTCTTCCCTGCCTCCGTGTCGTCCCCTTCCTAGGACTCGGTGTCGTCCACCGCCGTGGTGCTCTCGGCGCGGCGTGGTCAATGTGGTCAATGACCGACTTCCATCAGAAGAGTACTGTGCGTGGAGAGGCTGACAGCTGGGTCCACGGCGGCCGCAAGGAAGTGCCTCCTTATTACGCGCAAAATAATTATTCCTCCACCTGACAGCGGGGACCCACCGGACGGGCCACCGTATTACGTGAAAAAACGTTTCCCCCTGACTGCTGGGACCCACCAGCTACATCTTCGCACGCAAGGAAGTGCGTCCGGGCAAAAAAAACGATTCACCCCCCTGACTGCTGGGACCCACCAATTACATCTTCGCACGCAAGGAAGTGCTTCCGGGCAAAAAAAAACGATTCGCCCCCTGACTACTGGGACCCACCAGCTGCATCTTCGCAGGCAAGGAAGTGCCTGACAGTCGGGACCCACCTTGTTGAAGCGTACGTAGTGTTGTTATTCTGGTCGCGAACGTGTACGTACATATATACTGGTCGATGTAGAGGCGCGCACGTGTCGTAGTAGAGGCACGCACGTAGCATGTACACGTACGTACAGCGGCCAGGGTGCAAGAAAGAAAATACAACCACGTATGTATACATACGGGCGGGGTCTCGAACGCCTACTCGCGCATACGTACATGGCTGGGTCGGAACGGAGAAACAGAGTCATCGTTGTGTTCATGGGGAGGCAACGGAATGCGTCGTGTTCATGGGGAGGCAACGGAATGCGTCGTGTTCATCGGGAGGTAGCGGAACGCGTGGGAGCCAACCGGCTTGGACGGAACAGGCAATGGAAACGAGGCCTGGCGTACCGCAGAACGGAGGAAACGGACCTCCTACATTCGGAACGGGGTCCTGTTGATCGGGTGGGGTGTGGCATAACGCAAAACGGAGGAAATAGACCTCCTACGGTCGAAACGGGGGTCCTGTTGATCGGGACAGGTGTGGCATACTGCAAAACGGAAGAAACGAACCTCCTACGGTCGAAACGGGGGTCCTGTTGATCGGGAGGGGTGTGGCGTACTGCAAAACGGATGAAACGGACTTGTGTTGGAGCGCTACGGTCGAAATGGGGGTCCTGTTCATCAGGAGGGGTGTGGCGTACCGGAAAATGGGACTCCACAGGATACTGTTCATCTCCACCGTCGACCTCCTCCGGCCTCCACGGGCTACCGTCGACCTCCTCCAGCCTCCACGGGCTCCTGTTCATCCAGCATCCACCGCGCACTACTCCACCGCTACTATTCAACCACCCCTCCACTGTCTACTGTTCATCCAGCCCTCCACTGTCTACTATTCATCTAGCCCTCCACCGTCTACTATTCCAGCCCTCCACACCACAGGGTCCTGTTCAACCACCCCTCCACGGCCACCCCTCCATCGTCTACTGTTCATCCAGCCCTCCACACCATGGGGTCCTGTTCATCCAGAGGCAACGCCATCGCTCACTGTTCATCCAACCCCCCCCCCCCCCCCGCAACACTCACTGTTCATCCAATCGATCGACTTCAGTTAGCAGCAGTAGCGAAGGAATCGCTCCATCGGGTTTAGTTAACAACCATCGATCGATCACTCGGGTTCAGTAACGCGTAGCCTGCAGTGCAATCACTCGGGTTCAGTTAGAGCCCAACGCCTCGCTCGGGTTCAGTTAGAGCCAACACCTTGCACCTGTACGAGAGAAACGCACATCGCTCGGCCCCCGACCTCCCACCGTAACTGGCAACTCCTCGAAATTTTCCTCCCCCTCGCTTCTACCATGGATTTTCCGTCATGGACGGCCCAAAGAATGTCATGCAGCTGCGTCTCCGCCCCCCCAGGACGAAAAGCCCATTTTCCGTCATGATTTTTTGTCATAGAAGTAGGAGCCCACCACATCTATGATGATACTGGGTTTTGTCACAATTATCGTCATAGAAGTGTCATATGTATGACAGAAAAAAGTTCGTTCGGCCCAAAATGTCACGGATGTGTCTTTTTTTTTGTAGTGATCATCAAAACTTGGTGGTTGAGCAACATATACTTCTTCCTCAAGCTTACCATTGAGGAATGCACTTTTCACGTCCATTTGATGTAAGATGATATTATGATGGTTAGCATAAGCAAGCAATATGTGAATAGCTTCAAGTCTAGCAACAGGTGCAAAAGTTTCATCGAAATCAATTCCTTCAACCTATGTGTATCCTTGAGCTACAAGACGAGCCTTATTCCTCACCAAAAGGCCATTTTCATCTTGTTTGTTTCGTTAGATCCATTTGGTGCCGATGATGTTGTGCTTGCATGGGTCTGGTCACTTTACAAGCTCCCACACATTGTTGAGCTTGAATTGATGCAATTCATCCTACATAGCTTGAATCCACTTATATTCCATAATGCTTCATCAACTTTGGTGGGCTCTATGATAGAGACAAACGCAAAATGCCCACACAAGTTAGACAAATGTGAAGCTTTTGAGCGCGTGAGAGGACCTGGTGCGTTGATGTTGTTGATAATTCTCTCAATTTGCACTTCATTTGCAACGCGAGGATGAGCAGGTTGATGACTTTGATTTGGCCCAGCAATTTCTTCAAGGCCATTTTCTTCAGTAGCACCAGCATGATTTTCTTCACGATCCAGAATGACTTCTTTGGCAGATTCTTCGGTAGGGATGACATCCTCAGTAGCCTTGAACTTGATGGATTCCTCACGTGACATTTCATCTAGCACAGGAGTTAGGTGCTCTCTTTGCAAGCCATTAGTTTCATCGAACCGCACATCTACAGTTTGAACAACCTTGTGATGATAGGTGTTGAAGACTCTGTAGGTGTGCGAGTCCTTTTCGTAAACAAGCATAAAACCCTCATGTGCTTTTGGTGCAAATTTAGAGTGGTGGTGAGGATCTCTAATCCAGCATTTAGCACCGAAGACTTTGAAATAACTTACATTGGGTTTCTTGTCAGTGAGGAGTTCATATGAGGTCTTTTTGAAGAATTTGTGAAGATATACCCTGTTGATGATGTGGCATTCAGTATCATTAGCATCTGGCCAAAAACGCTGTGGAGTTTCATATTCATCAAGCATAGTGAGAGCCATCTCAACAAGAGTCCTGTTCTTGCGCTCCATGACGCCATTTTGCTGAGGAGTATAGGGAGCAGATAACTCGTGAGTAATACCAAGTATATCAAGATATTCATCAAGACCAGTGCTTTTGAACTTGGTTCCATTATCACTCCTGATATGCTTGATCTTCACACCGTAGTTCGTAGATGCTCTTGAGGATAATTGTTTGAAGACTTCTAGCACTTCATTTTTGTAAGTGATGATATGCACCCAGGTGTAACAAGAATAATCATCAACAATAACAAAAGCCATATAATGATGCATAATTAATGAACGTGGCATAGTGAGTAGGGCCAAAGAGATCCATGTGAAGTAATTCAAAGGGATGAGAAGTAGTCATGATAGTCTTCGAGGGATGCTTGGCTCTGGTTATCTTTCCAGCCTCACAAGCCCCACAAAGATGATCTTTGAGGAATTTGACACCTTCGATGCCAATGACATGCTTCTTCTGCGCGAGTGTATGCAAGTTCCTCATCCCAGCATGACCAAGTCATTGATGCCATAACCAGCCTTCTGAAGCTTTTGCAAGTAGACATGTGGCAGGTTGTGGTCCTCTAGATAAATCAACAATATACAAGTCACCTCTCCTAAAGCCTTCGAAGACTTTGGAATTGTTAGATTCCACTAGCACAATGCAACGATATTTGCCAAAGACGACAACCATATCAAGATCACAAAGCATTGAGACAGACATGAGGTTCAATCGTAAGGACTTGAAAGGCATGACTTTGTCCATGTGTCTATCCTCTAAGATCGCAACCCTATCTAGAACCAATACCTTGCTTTTGCCTTTGTTGGCGTAGGTGATATGCTTCAGATGAGATGGAGATAAAGCAGTATCCATCAATAAGTTCCTGTCACCGATCATGCGATTTGTACATCCACTGTCGAGGACCCACTCAGTAGCTTTGGGTTGTTCATCCTGCTGATGAATTAGTGCAACGTACGAACCCATATACTTCATTAGTGAAGAATATGATATCAATTTCATCAACAATAACAGATATAGCAATTATGATGACGTGAGAAATGAGTAATTCATTTCTTCATGATTTTCTTGCATCCATTCAAGCACATTCAGGTCTCCAGTAAATTCTTCAGACGATTAAGTTCTTCTAGAGACCGGACCTTGCATGAGAGATTAGTTCTTTTTCTTCACCACCCACATCTGGAGGGGTGGCAAAGAATTCATCATTCTGCGAACTCCTTAAGAAAAAGATGGCACTGAAGCCAGTGCACTTCGTTTCACAGAAGAGGGGTTAGAATAAGCATATGAATAAGGAGAGAAATTCTTTGAGGACTTATGAACATAATGGTTTGAAGAATAATGCACATATTCATAGCCTTTAGAATTTCCCTGCTAAACAGAAGTGTTACCACAATGAAGTTCATATGAGTATTTGGATCCACGTGAGGAATTTGATTCAAATGAAGAGTTTGGTCCATAAGAGGACTTGGATCCATATGAAGATTTTGATCCATATGAAGAATTTGATCTGGGGTTCCTATTCTTCATAGGTGGTGTCATGATGACATTCACCTGAAGATTTTCAAGGCACCTTTTGGGAACCCATTTCTTCATAGGGGGACCATTCCTGCAGTTAGTTCCAACATATCGAGCAAATACTTGACCATTCTGATTCTTGAACAATTTATAGTTGGAGTCAAATGACTCATCAGAGGAATATGAAGACACAAGTAAAGCCAAATAAAGTGCACGGATCTACAGGAGGTCCTGCCGCAGCAACCCATGAGGTTTTGGGGTACTGCTCAGGTTTCCAGTAGGTCCCATTAGCATTGAGTTTCCTCTCAAAGGCAATACCCTCTTTCCTAGGGTTCCTGTTCAAGATCTACTTTTTGAGCACATCACAAAGAGTCTGATGCCCTTTGAGGCTTTTGTATATGCCTATCACATACAATTCCTTCAACCCTGCATTATTATCACTGATACTTGTGGTATCCTCCGATGAGGAATTTGTGACCACAGAGACAGTTGAAGAATTTGCAGCAATAGAAACGTTTGAACATTCAGGTGATTATGCATTTCAGACATGGTGGGATAAATTATTCCTAAGCGGAACTGACCTGTTGAGCAAGCAATGAATCATTTTCCTTTTGAAGATCTTCATAACTCGCTTTTAACTTCTCAAGATCTTGCTTTCTCTAAAGAAATTCATAAGAAAGCTTCTCATGATCAGATAAGAGAGTGTTATGAGGATTTTTAAGATTGTCAAACTTAGACTGAAGTCTCTGAAGATTATCAGTCAAAGTCTTAGTTCGATTCAATTCCTCACCCAACAGGTCATTGCTTTTTTCTAGCAGATTTTGATTATTTTCCAAAGCCTTTGGTTGTTTAACAAAAAGGGAAGGAAGTTGAGTGTAGCTGGGTCCAAATTCATCACCAGATTCATCATCACTGGATTAAGAAAGGTAGCATTCAGTTACCTTGGCACGTTTTGCCATAAGGCATGGTGCAGAGGATGATGATTCTGGAGCGAAAGTCATCTCTTTGAGTGATTCCTTGAAATCCTCAAACCAAGGATCATGGCGAGATCGATGACCTTCATAGACCTCAGTGAGTCGGTCCCAGATAAGCTTTGCATGGTTGAGATGCATGATGTTCCTGAACTAATTTTGGGACAAACAGGAGCATATGATATCTTTCGCCATGAGGTTAAGTAGAGTGTACTTGCGAATATCATTAGCCTCCGTGATGGATAATTATGCCGGATGCGATTCCTCATGTAATAGTTATAACATAGGGTGACATAGAACTAGCTCAAGTTCATCAATGTAATGTAGGCATGTATTCCGTAAATAGTCATACGTGCTTATGGAAAAGAACTTGCATGACATCTTTTGTCCTACCCTCCCGTGGCAGCGGGGTCCTAGTGGAAACTAAGGGATATTAAGGCCTCCTTTTAATAGAGAACCGGAACAAAGCATTAGCACATAGTGAATACATGAACTCCTCAAACTACGGCCATCACCAAGAAGTATCCCGATTATTGTCACTTCGGGGTTGTCAGATGTAACACATAATAGGGGACTATAGACTTGCAAGATAGGATCAAGAACACACATATATTCATGAAAACATAATAGGTTCAGATCTGAAATCATGCACTTGGGCCCTAGTGACAAGCATTAAGCATAGCAAAGTCATAGCAACATCAATCTCATAACATAGTGGATACTAGGGATCAAACCCTAACAAAACTAACTTAATTACATGGTAAATCTCATCCAACCCATCACCATCCAGCAAGCCTACGATGGAACTACTCACGCACGGCGGTGAGCATCATGAAATTGGTGATGGAGGATGGTTGATGATGACGACGGCGATGAATCCCCCTCTCCGGAGCCCCGAACGGACTCTAGATCAGCCCTCCTAAGAGAGATTAGGGCTTGGCGGCGGCTCTGTGTCATAAAACATGATGAAACTTTCTCCTTGATTTTTTTCTCCCCGAGACGGAATATATGGAGTTTGAGTTGAGGTCGGTGGAGGTCCAGGGGGCCCACGAGAGAGGAGGCCGCGCCCTATAGGGGGGCGCCCCCCTGTCTCGTGGACAGGCCCTGGCCCCCTGGCATTAATTCTTTTGCAAAAAATTCTTATTAATTCCAAAAAGTGCCTCCGTGGATTTCCAGGACATTCTGAGAACTTTTCTTTTGTACACATAAAACAACATCATGGTAGTTCTGCTGAAAACAACGTCATTCCGGGTTAGTTTCATTCAAATCATGCAAGTTAGAGTCGAAAACAAGGGCAAAAGTGTTTGGAAAAGTAGATACGTTAGAGATGTATCAACTCCCCCAAGCTTAAACCTTTGCGTGTCCTCAAGCAATTCAGTTGGTAAACTGAAAGTGATAAAGAAAAACTTTTACAAACTCTGTTTGCTCTTGTTGTTGTAAACATGAAAAGCCAGCATTCAAGTTTCAGCAAATATTATGAACTAACCATACTTACAATAACACTTAGCTCCCACAATTACTCATATCAATAACATAATCAGCTAGCGAGCCATAATAATAAAACTCGGATGACAACACTTTCTCAAAATAATTATAACATGATATAACAAAATGGTATCTCGCTAGCCCTTTCTGAGACCGCAAAACATAAATGCAGAGCACCTTTAAAGATCAAGGACTGACTAAACGTTGTAATTCATGGTAAAAGAGATCCAGTCAAGTCATACCCAATATAAAACTAATAGTAATGAATGCAAATGACAGTGTGCTCTTCAGCGGGTGCTTTTAATAATAAGGGTGATGACTCAACATAAAATTAAATAGATAGGCGCTTCGCAGAGGGAAGCAGAGATTTCTAGAGGTGCCAGAGCTCGATTTTAAAATAGAGATTGAATAACATTTTGAGCGGCATACTTTCCTGTCAACGCAACTATGAGATAGCTGTATCTTCCATACTACATGCATTATAGGCAGTTCCCAAACAGAATGGTAAAGGTTTATACTCCCCCAACCACCAACAAGCATCAATCCATGGCTTGCTCGAAACAACGAGTGCCTCCAACATACAACTGCCCTGGGGGAGTTTTGTTTAATTATTTTGATTTGGTTTGATCTTTTTGGATCATGGGACTGGGAATCCCGGTTACCGGCCCTTTCTCGTGAATGAGGAGCGGAGTCCACTCCTCTTGAGAATAACCCACCTAGCATGGAAGATATAGGCAGCCCTAGTTGTAACGTGAGCTGCTCGAGCATACAAAACAGAATTTGAGTTGAAGGTTTGGAGTTTGGCACATACAAATTTACTTGGAACGGCAGGTAAATACCGCATATAGGAAGGTATAGTGGACTCAGATGGAACAACTTTGGGGTTTAAGGAGTTTGGATGCACAAGCAGTATTCCCGCTTAGTACAAGCAAAGGCTAGCAAAAGACTGGGAAGCGACCAACTGAGAGAGCGACAACAGTCGTAAACATGCATTAAAATTAATTTACACCGAGTACAAGCATGAGTAGGATATAATCCACCATGAACATAAATATCGTGAAGGATATGTTGATTTGATTCAACTACATGCGTGAACATGTGCCAAGTCGAGTCACTCAATTCATTTAAAGGAGGATACCATCCCATTATACCACATCATAATTATTCTAATAGCATGTTGGCACGGAAGGTAGACCATTATAACTCATAGCTAATCAAGCATGGCACAAGGAACTATAATCTCTAAATGTCATTGCAAATATGTTTACTTCATAATAGCTGACTCAGGAAAGATGAACTCATCATATTTACAAAAACAAGAGAGGCCGAGTTCATACTAGCTTTTCTCATCCCAATAAGTCCATCATATATCATCATTATTGCCTTTCACTTGCACAACCGAACGATGTGTATAATAATAAGAGTGCACGTGCATTGGACTAAGCTGGAATCTGCAAGCATTCTACTCAAGAGAGAAGACAAGGTAATATGGCCTCTAAGTTAAATAAACAATCATGCATATAAGAGACACTAAGCAATTTCAATATAGTCTTCTCGACCCCCAAAGGAAAGAAAAGAAAATAAAACTATTTACACGGGAAAGCTCCTAACAAATGAGAAGAAGAACTAGATATCTTTTTGGGTTTTCATTTTAATTTCTACTACAAGCATGGAAATTAAAGTAACTAATTTTTTTGGTGTTTCTTAAAGTTTATCAAACACACAAGAAGAAAACTAGAAAAGAAATTTAAACTAGCATGGAAAATACAATGAAAGAGTATGAGCGCCGACGACTAGTGTGTGAACATGAATGTAAATTCGGTGAGAAATACGTACTCCCCCAAGCTTAGGCTTTTGGCCTAAGTTGGTCTAGTACCAAGGACCGCCTGGCTGACATCCATAAGTAAAACTGGGGTTGTACTAAGATGCAGAGGCAATAGCCTCCTGAGCAGCAGCATGTTGGCGAGCTGCCTCCATTCCCCTCTCATATTCAGTTGCCTCTTCCCCTGGTGGCAACATATCTTCCTTTTGCCTGATAATCAAAAAGGTAGGGGGCAGGAAGAGTAACAGGGCCGACATTGCGCCTGTCATAGATTAGTTGATAATGGAGGAATTGTTCATTCCTCTCAAGAAAATGATGGTCAAACATAGCTTCTTTATCAGAATAAACAGGAGGTACAATCATATCCCCCTCTCGTGGAGCTATATTAAGAAAATTAGCCACACTGGTTGCATAAATTCCTCCAAAGAAATCACCCCTTCTACTATTATTCTGCAACCTACGTGCAACTATTGCCCCCAAGTTATAACCTTTATAACCTGACACAGCACTCTTGAGGACACAAAGATCAGGGACACACATGTGACATGCTTCGTCCTTGCCATTAATGCATCTACCAATAAAGAGAGCAAAATAATGTATAGCAGGAAAATGTATGCCCCCTATGGTAGCTTGTGCTATGTCCCTAGATTCTCCCACAATAATACTAGCAAGAAGATCTCTAAATTCAGATTTGTGAGGATCATTAATATTACCCCACTGTGGGAGTTTGCAAGCAGTTGTGAAATCCTCTAAATCCATGGTATAAGATGTATCATAAATATCAAACATGACACTAGGAGAATTACACGCAGAGATATATTCGAACCTCCGCACAAAGGAATCAGTCAATTCATAATATTGTGGACACTTATCTTGTAAGAAGTCCTCCAGCTCGGTATTACGCACATACACGTCAAATTCCTCCTTGAAGCCTGCTTCGACCATAAAATCATCGGATGGCCACTTACAAGCCCGTACATTTGCGTCCCTCGGCAATTTAATATCTTGCTCACGTTTAGCAATCCTTGGCCCTTTCTTTGCCGAGGAACCTCTTTGGTACATTCTTCTAAGCATATTTCTTTTTCTGAAAATTTCTGAAATTTTAGGAACTTCAAAATAGAAGTGAATAAAACTAAACAAGATTGATAGCAACTACTCCTACAAGTGCCTAGAGCCTATATCATGCATTGGAGTTGCTTGGGACCTCAAAAATTTAACATGCAAGCTCAAGAACATGGTCACCTATGCAGAAAAAATTTGCAATAAATAAAGCTCTAGAACAAAAACTAATTGGACCAATGGAGGAGTCACATACCAAGCAACAATCTCGCAAAGCAGTTTTGTGAATGGAGCTCTGAGCTAAGAGATGGAAAATCGTAGCAAAATGAGCTAGAAATCGTGCTTGAGCTAGATGGGGATTTTTTTGGGTAGAAGATGAAGTGTGTAGGTGCTGGCATAAGTGGAGGGGGGCCACTAGGGGCCCACGAGACAGGGGGCACGCCCTATAGGGGGGGCCCCTCCTCTCTCGTGGCCTGGTGCTTGCCCCTCCTGCAATGTTTTTAGTGCCTAAAATCCTCAAATATTCCAGAAAAAAATCATAGTAAATTTGCAGGGAATTTGGAGCACTTTTATTTTCGGACTGTTTTTTAATGCATGGATAATTCAGAAAACAGATAGATAATACTATTTTTGCTTTATTTATTCTAAATAACAGAAAGTAAAAAGAGGGTATAGAAAGTTGTGCCTTCTAATTTCATCCATCTCTTGATCATCAAATGAACCCACTAACAAGGTTGATCAAGTCTTGTTAACAAACTCATTCCGAATAACACGGAACCGGAGAAATTTCGAATAACACTAAGTTACCTCAACGGGGATATGGAAATACCCAACAATAAGAATATCATACTTTTTCTTGACAATAGGGAGAGGAAATTCAAAACCTCCAAAAATGATAGTTCGATCTTTTTCAATAGAATTAATGCTATGAACTTGAGATTGTTTCCTCAGAAAGTGTACCGTATGCTCATTACCATTAACATGAAAAGTGACATTGCCTTTGTTGCAATCAATAACAACCCCTGCAGTATTAAGAAAAGTTCTACCAAGGATAATAGACATACTATCATCCTCGGGAATATCAAGAATAACAAAGTCCATTAAGATAGTGACATTTGCAACCACAACAGGCACATCCTCACAAATACCGACAGGTATAGCAGTTGATTTATCGGCTATTTGCAAAGATATTTAAGTAGGTGTCAACTTATTCAATTCAAGTCTATGACACTAACACCGGCTCCAAGATCACATAAAGCAGTTCTAACATAGTTTCTTTTAATAGAGCATGGTATAGTTGGAATACCCGGATCTCCATGTTTCTTTGGTATTCCACCCTTAAAAGTGTAATTAGCAAGCATGATGGAAATTTTAGCTTCCGGTATCTTTCTTTTGTTTGTAATAATATCCTTCATATACTTAGCATAAGGATTTACTTTAAGCATATCAGTTAAACACATATGTAAGAAAATAGGTCTAATCATTTCAGCAAAGCGCTCAAAATCCTCATCATCCTTTGACTTGGATGGTTTAGGAGGAAAGGGCATGGGTTTCTGAACCCATGGTTCTCTTTCTTTACCGTTCTTCCTAGCAACAAAATATCTCTTTTCATAACATTGATTCTTTGATTGTGGGTTATCAAGATCAACAGCAGGTTCAATCTCTACATCATTGTTTTTGCTAGGTTGAGCATCAACATGAACATTATCATTAACATTATCACTAGGTTCATGTTCATCACCTGATTGTGTTTCAGCATCAGAAATAGAAATATCATTGGGATTCTCAGGTGTGTCTATGACTGGTTCACTAGAAGCATGCAAAGTCCTATCATTTTTCTTTTTCTTCTTTTTAGAAGAACTAGGAGCCTCTAAGTTATTTCTCTAAGAATCATACTCAATTCTCTTAGGGTGGCCTTCAGGATACAAAGGTTCCTGAGTCATTCTACCAGTTCTAGTAGCCACTCTAACAGCAAAGTCATTTTTATTATTTAATTCATCAAGCAAATCATTTTGAGCTTTAAGTACTTGCTCAGCTTGAGTAGCAACCATAGAAGCATATTTGCTAACGCGGTGAAGTTCATCTTTAACTCTAGCCAGATTATCACTTACACGTCCTATCTCGAAAGCATTATTCTTTAACTCTCTACCAACATAAGCATTTAAACTTTCTTGTCTAGCCATAAAGTCATCAAATTCATATAAGCATGGCCTATGAAATTTAGTAGAGGGAATTTCAACTTTATCATATATATATAGAGAGAATTTACCTTTACTACTTGTGTCGGGTTATCAAGACAATATGGTTCTTCAGGCGGTATATTCAGACCATGTATTTCTTCAATAGGAGGTAAATTCTTAACATCTTCAGCTTTAATACCTTTTTCTTTCATTGATTTCTTTGCCTCTTGCATATCTTCAGGACTGAGAAATAAAACACCTCTCTTCTTCGGAGTGGGTTTAGGAATAAGCTCAGGAGTTGGCTTAATTGGTTCAGGAATTACTTCAGGAACTGTCTCGGGAAGAGTCCAATTATTTTCATTAGTCAACATATTATTCAATAGTATTTCAGCTTCATCGACTGTTCTTTCCCTGAAAACACAACCAGCACAACTATCCAAGTAGTCCTTGGAAGCATTGGTTAGTCCATTATAAAAGATATCAAGTATTTCATTTTCCTTAAGAGGATGATCGGGCAAAGCATTAAGTAACCGGAGAAGCCTCCCCCAAGCTTGTGGGAGACTCTCTTCTTTGATTTGCACAAAATTATATATTTCCCGCAAGGAAGCTTGTTTCTTATGAGCAGGAAAATATTTAGCAGAGAAGTAATAAATCATATCCTGGGGACTACGCACACAACCAGGAGCAAGAGAATTATACCAAGTCTTAACATCACCCTTTAATGAGAACGGAAATATCTTAAGGATATATAAATAGCGAGACTTCTCATCATTAGTAAATAGGGTGGCTATGTCATTCAACTTGGTAAGATATACCATAAAAAGGATCAGATTCAACTAAAGTAATAATATCAGGATCTATAGAGAATTCATAATCCTTATCAGTAAAACAGATAGGTGAAGTAGCAAAAGCAGGGTCAGGTTTCATTCTAGCATTAAGAGACTGCTACTTCCATTTAGCTAATAATTTCTTAAGATCATTTCTATCATTGCAAGCAAGAATTTCCCTAGCAGCTTCTTCATTCATAACATAACCCTTAGGAACAATAGGTAATACATAATCATTGCGGGAACCTTCATCATCACTATCATCAGTAATAGAATCTTCAGTAATTTCATTCCCCCCTAACTCTAGCAAGTTGTTCATCAAGAAATTCACCTAATGGCAAAGTAGTATCACGCATAGAAGTAGTTTCAGCATGCATAGCATAAGTGGCATTATCAATAACATGCGACATATCAGAATTCATAGCAGTAGTAGGTTTAGGTGTCGCAAGCCTGCTAATAACAGAAGGAGAATCTAGTGCAGAGCTAGATGGCAGTTCCTTACCTCCCCTCGTAGGTGAGGGCAAAATCTTGGTTTGAGCGTCTTTCAAGTTCTTCATAGTGATCAACAGATATAAATCCCAAGTGACTCAGAGAATAAAGCTATGCTCCCCGGCAACGGCGCCAGAAATTACTCTTCATAACCCACAAGTGTAGGGGATCGCAACAGCTTTCGAGGGTAAAGTATTCAACCCAAATTTATTCATTCGACAGAAGGGGAGCCAAAGAATATTCTTGAGTATTAGCAGTTGAGTTGTCAATTCAACCACACCTGGATAACTTAGTATCTGCATCAAAGTATTTAGTAGCAAAAGTGGTATGATAATAAAGGTAACGGTAGCAAAGGTAAAGATAAATGTTTTTGGGTTTTTGTAGTAGTTGTAATAGTAGCAACGAAAAAGTAAATAAGCAAAGAACAATATATGAAAAGCTCGTAGGCAATGGATCAGTGATGGATAATTATGCGGGATGCGATTCCTCATGTAATAGTTATAACATAGGGTGACACAGAACTAGCTCCAGTTCATCAATGTAATGTAGGCATGTATTCCGTAAATAGTCATACGTGCTTATGGAAAAGAACTTGCATGACATCTTTTGTCCTACCCTCCCGTGGCAGCGGGCTCCAAGTGGAAACTAAGGGATATTAAGGCCTCCTTTTAATAGAGAACCGAAACAAAGCATTAGCACATAGTGAATACATGAACTCCTCAAACTACAGTCATCAGCGAGAAGTATCCCGATTATTGTCACTTCGGGGTTGTCGGATCATAACACATAATAGGTGACTATAGACTTGCAAGATAGGATCAAGAACACACATATATTCATGAAAACATAATAGGTTCAGATCTGAAATCATGGCACTCGGGCCCTAGTGACAAGCATTAAGCATAGCAAAGTCATAGCAACATCAATCTCAGAACATAGTGGATACTAGGGATCAAACCCTAACAAAACTAACTTAATTACATGGTAAATCTCATCCAACCCATCAACGTCCAGCAAGCCTATGATGGAATTACTCACGCACGGCAGTGAGCATCATGAAATTGGTGATGGAGGATGGTTGATGATGACGATGGCGACGAATCCCCCTCTCCGGAGCCCCGAACGGACTCTAGATCAGCCCTCCTAAGAGAGATTAGAGAGTGGCGGCGGCTCCATGTCGTAAAACGCGATAAAACTTTCTCCCTGATTTTTTTCTCCTCGAGACAGAATATATGGAGTTGGAGTTGAGGTCGGTGGAGGTCCAGGGGGCCCACGAGATAGGAGGCCGCGCCCTACAGGGGGGCGCCCCTGTCTCGTGGGCAGGCCCTGGGCTCCCTGGCATTAATTCTTTCGCCAAAAATTCATATTATTTCAAAAAAGTGCCTCCGTGGATTTCCAGGACATTCCGAGAACTTTTCTTTTCTACACATAAAACAACATCATGGCAATTCTGCTGAAAATAGCGTTAGTCCGGGTTAGTTTCATTCAAATCATGCAAGTTAGAGTCCAAAACAAGGGCAAAAGTGTTTGGAAAAGTAGATACATTGGAGACGTATCACTCCGCCATCTTGCATAGATCGGTAAGACCAATCTCAGTGATGGTCCATAGTTCGCTGTTCATTGCCATCAGTCGCTTCTTCATCATGGCCTTCCACTTGGGATACTCATGACTGTCAAAGACGAGGCATGTCACTTTCTTCATTCCTGCAGTCGACATAACTAAAACTCCAGGTGGTTAAACCAAAATCACACAAAACAAGGGAGTACCTTGCTCTGATACCAATTGAAAGTACGTTATATCAACTAGAGGGGGGGTGAATAGGCGATTTTTACAAATTCGTAATTGAGGAATTTCTAGGTGAAGAAATTCCTAAGCAACGACACACTAGTAGCAGAATAAGTACTCGGGTATAAGCATAACAGAGCAACAACATAGTCATCATGATGAAATGAAAACAAGCACAGAGTACAGATAGCATGATAACAGGATAAGCAGGCTGAAGACTATGTGACTGAAGAAACTGATTGAGGAAATAGAGAAAGTCTTTAGTCAAAGTCTTCAAATAGTAATGATCAGTTCCAACTGCTGCGACAGTTGTACGTCTGGTTGAAAGGGTTGCAGAAATAGAACCAGTTGGCTTGGTGAAGACAATGATTTGATAGACCAGTTCCAACTGTTGTGACAGTTGTACGTCTTGTTGGAGCGGCTAAGTATTTAAACTCGAGGACACATAGTCCCGGACACACAGTCCTCACCGTATTCTCCTTGAGCTAAAGTCACACAGACCTCACCCAACACTCGTGGTAAGTCTTCACAGGTGACTTCCAAACCTTCACACCCTTGGTCACTCGGCGATCCACAATTCCTCTTTGAAACTCAAACCATGACGCCTAACCGTCTGGAGGATACACAGTCCTCAAAGGTAACAAGCGTCAGTTCCACACAGGAACAATCTCTTTAGTGTTGCTCAATCACATTGGGTTTGTAGGTGTTTGGGTTTGGGATTTGGGTTTTCCTCACTTGATGATTTTGGCTCAAAGTCCTCCGAGGATGGGATGCTCTCAATGACAAGTGTCAGTTTATCACGGAGCAGCCAACCAGCTAGTGGTTGTAGGTGGCGGCTATTTATAGCCTAGGGAGCGGCCCGACATGATAATACATAAATGCCCTTCAATGATATGACCGTTAGGTGGGGAGATATTTTTGGACAGCTGGTGCGTAGCACAGCAATGGTCGGATATTTGAGGTTCTAATTCCTCAGGGCTATCATGTTCCTCACTATGTAGGCAATCCGCACTGGCAAATTCCTAAATCCTCAGTCAGGCCAAATTCCTTAGAGATCAGAAGATCTTCGTCTCTGTCACTGAAGAAATTGACTGAACTGATATGAGATTTCCAATGGCTTCACTCGAAAGGATTGGGTAGGTGTAGGATTTTGAGATGAGAATCACATGGAAATCAGTTTTCTTAGTATTACCTCAACCCCCTTTAATAGTACGGTGTTTCCTATGAATCAAGAAAGAGAAAATGAAACTACGAAAACAAAAGTCTTCACGCTTGATAATCCTCGCATGAATCTCCATGTCTTCAAGGTCACACCAATTTCTTCACTTTCAAAATCTTTAGGAGAACCAAAGTCTTCGGCTGAAGACATACATTTTTAGGGGTCGACTTTCATCATAAATATCAAAATCCTCATCGACTTATAGAGCCTCTGTACACTCACAAACATATTAGTCCCTTAACCTATAAGTCTTCAATACACCAAACTCACTAAGGGGCACTAGATGCACTTACACCTGTATTTACAAGAAAGTGAGTGGGAGCACTACAGCCTTTCTGATAAGTATATGTGATTGACATATTGTTGATCAGAAATAATGTAGAATTTTCTGGAAAGCATAAAGGATAGTTTTAAAGGAGATTTTCAAATAAATACCTCAGTGAAGCTGCTTATATATTGGGCATCTAGATCTACAGAGATAGATCAAGACGCTTGATAAGATTTTTGAATGAATACATACCTTGACAAGTTTTTGAAAGAGTTCAAAATGGATCAGATAAAGAAGGAGTTCTTGTCTGTATTACAAGGTGTAAAATTGAGTAAGACTCAAAGCCCGACCTCGGCAGAAGATAGAAAGAGAATGAAAGTTATTCCCTATGCCTCAGTCATAGTTTCTATAAAGTATGCCATGCTATGTACCAGACCAGTTGTGTGCCTTGCTATAAGTTTGGTAAGGGGGTACAATAGTGATCCAGGAGCGGATCACTCTATAGCGGTCAAAGGTTATCCTTAGTTACCTAAGAGGACTAAGGAAGTATTCTCGGTTATGGAGGTGACAAAAAGTTCGTCGTAAAGAGTTACATCGATGCATGCTTTTACACCGATTCAGATGACTCTAAGTCTCAATCTAGATACATATTCAAAGTGGAATCAATTAGCTAGAGTAGCTCCATACAGAGCATTGTAAACATGAAATATTTGCAAAATACATACGGCTCTGAATGTGACAGACCCGTTGACTAAATTTCTCTCACGAGCAAAACATGATCACACCTTAGTACTCTTTGAGTGTTAATCACATAGCGATGTGAACTAGATTATTGACTGTAGTAAACCCTTTGGGTGTTGGTCACATGGCGATATGAACTATGGGTGTTAATCACATACATATGTGAACTATTGGTGTTAAATCACATGGCGATGTGAACTAGATTACTGACTCTAGTGCAAGTGGAAGACTGAAGGAAATATGCCCTAGAGGCAATAATAAAGTTATTATTTATTTCCTTATATCATGATAAATGTTTATTATTCATGCTAGAATTGTATGAACCAGAAACTTAGTACATGTGTGAATACATAGACAAAACATAGTGTCCCTAGTATGCCTCTACTGGACTAGCTCGTTAATCAAAGATGGTTATGTTTCCTAACCATAGACATGTGTTGTCATTTGATGAATGGGATCACATAATTAGGAGAATAATGTGATGGACAAGATCCATCCGTTAGCTTAGCATTATGATCATTACAGTTTCATTGCTACTGCTTTCTTCATCACTTATACATGTTCCCCAGACTTTGAGATTACGCAACTCCCAAATACTGGAGGAACACATTGTGTAATAACAAACATCACAACGTAACTGGGTGATTATAAAGATGCTCTACACGTGTCTCCGAAGGTGTTTGTTGGGTTGGCATAGATCGAGATTAGGATTTGTCACTCCGTGTATCGGAGAGGTATCTTTGGGCCCTCTCGGTAATGCTCATCACTATAAGCCTTGCAAGCAACATGAATAATGAGTTAGTTGCGGGTTGAAGCATTACGGAATGAGTAAAGAGACTTGTCGGTAACAAGATTGAACTAGGTATGATGATACCGACGATCGAATCTCTGGCAAGTAACATACCAATGACAAAGGGAACAACGTATGTTGTTATGCGGTTTGACCGATAAAGACCTTCATAGAATATGTTGAAGCCAATATGAGCATCCAAGTTCTGCTATTGGTTATTGATCGGAGATGTGTCTCGGTCATGTCTACATAGTTCTCGAACCCGTAGGGTCCGCATGCTTAACGTTCGATGATGATTTGTATTTTGAGTTATGTGTTTTGATGACCGAAGTTTGTTCGGAGTCCCGGATGAGATCACGGACATGACGAGGAGTCTCAAAATGGTCGAGACATAAAGATTTATATATTGGAAAACTATATTCGGACATTGGAAGTGTTCGGGAAAAGTTTCGGATAAAACTAGAGTGCCGGAGGGGTTACCGAAACCCCCCGGGGGAACTAATGGCCCACATGGGCCTTGGTGGAGAGAGAGGGGCGGCCAGGGCAGGCCACACAGCCCCTCCCCCTTGGGTCCGAATTGAACTAGGTAAGGGGGGAGCCCCCTTTCTTTCTCCCTCTCCCTCTCCTTCCTTCCCCCTCTCCCCCTCTTGGTGGAATCCTACTAGGACTAGTAGTCCTAGTAGGACTCCCCTCTTGGGGCGCGCCTACAGGGGCCGGCCGGCCTCCCCCTTGCTCCTTTATATATGGGGGCAGGGGGCACCCTAGAACACACAAGTTTCTCTCCCAACCATGTGCGGTGCCCCCTCCAGAGTTACACACCTTGATCATACCATCGTAGTGCTTAGGTGAAGGCCTGCGTCGGTAGCATCCTAACCACCGTCACCTTTCGCAAGTGCGGGAAGGACTGGATTGAAGAGCTGCCGGTGGTTCTTTGGTCGATCAGGACGAAGCCAAATCAAGCCACTGGTCAGACACCTTTCGCTCTAGTCTATGGAGCAGAGGCAGTTCTCCCCACGGAACTCGTATATGGGTCACCTCGAGTGCTCGCTTATGATGAGCTTGAGCAATAGCAGCTACGACAAGATGACGCGCTGCTCCTTGAGGAAGACCGTCTTCAGGCCGCTGTACGAGCTGCTCGATATCAGCAAGCTTTGCACCGCTACCATAGCCGCAAAGCTAGAGCCAGAAGTTTCGAGGAAGGCAACCTTATTCTTCGGCGCGTTCAGTCCGCCAAGAATTCCAACAAGTTGACGCCGAAGTTGGAAGGCCCTTATCGGGTGAAACGAGTCACTAGGCCCGGTGCTGTCCGCCTTGAGACCGAAGATGGCATTCCGGTGAGCAACTCCTGGAACATTGAACATCTTCGTGAGTTTTACCCATAGGGCGCGGTTGCCGGAAGCTGTACCGGCAACCACCTTTTGTACAAGTCTTGCTGATGTTGCATGTAATCCTTCGTACAAAGCCGGGCGCAGACCCCGTGCATAAATAAAGTTCATGTGCTCCACACATCTTGTCGGTTTCATGCTTTCTTTATTCTTTGCATGCATTATCTGACACTTTGTGCAGCACCTGCCTCCGGTAAGCAATAGCGAGCCATAAGGCTCCATATCTTTATTTTCTCTTCTTTCTTTTTCTCGAAAAGGAAAGGTTCCTTCGCACACAAGTTTGTCGGGGGGGAAGGAGAAGATAACGGTGTGGACCAGGCATCGTTCAAGAAAGTTCCACCTTACCGGGAAGCAAACGACAGAAAAGATAAGTTGCCAGAGTTTGAGCAATCAGTTTTTAAATTTTAAGTCATTTTCCTTGAACGATCGTGCTTTGTATGGAAAACCTGTGCGCAGAGGAACCAACTCGTAGCTAGTTGCGCCCTTACTTTGTTTCGAGTCCGCTCAACAACTTAAGTGAGCTGCGACTAGTTGCGACAAGGTTGCTTGTCGGTAACGGCACTGCCAGCAGGCTGCTGACGTTCCGCACTCAGCGCTCGCGGCAATGGTGCCTGCGCCGGCAAGTTCCCTAAAAAGCGTAGGGCAGAAACATACTAAGCCAGGAATCAAGTAAAGGAAATAACATAGCAATCGATACCCAAAATAAAGTTATATTACAAGATAACTTGTCGCGGCACTAATAAAGTGTTCTCATGACATGACTAGCAGCGGCAAGAAAAGAAGAAAACGGGTGGCCTAATCTACGCGGCCACCATCGACCCTCTTGACCTCATTCACCTTGTCCACAATGGGTGCGACAAGGGCTTTGAGCGCTTCCAGATCAGCATCTGCCGGCAGTTTCTTGAGGACGTTGGTGAGGTTGAGGCCTGGGTTGCGGAAGGCCACTTTCACCAACACCTTCTCCAGAACTCTGGCGCAGATCGTGCGCGACTAGTCGGCCAGCTGCTTTGGGATCTTCTCTCGGAGCTGCTGGAGGGCTGTCGCCATGCCTTTGAAGAACAGGGTGAGCTTGGCACTGGGTTGGAGGTTCTCATCGGAGGAGTACCCAAAGTCCTCCACTCCCAGCTGCGCCAGCTCCCCGTCAATGACTGCAGCGATGTTCACGAGGCCCTCCGTCTAGAGCTCCACCGTATCCTTGAAGGTATTCTGGGTTTCGGCGGCCCTCGCCAGCAGCGCTTCATTGCCCTTGATCTCCTCCTTCAAGGCCACTTCCCGCTCTTTGGCGCCGTCCAGCATCTGAGTCAAAGTGGCCAGCTTCAACTCAAGATCAGCATTGGAGTCCTTGGCTGCGCTCAGCTCTTTGCTCCTCTCAGCAAGAAGACCCTGCAGCTCGCCATGGGCGGCAACATCCTTCTCGCGCTCAAGCTTGAGCGCAGCAAGCTCCTCGCCGCTCGCCTTCAGATCAGCCTCTAGCTGCGCCACCTTTGTCTCCAATTCCTTCTTGGCGGCCTCGGCAGCTGCGGCCTCGTCCTTTGCTTCATTGAGAGCCCTGCCAAGTGCTTGCTCCCGCGCGGCGAGATCCTCCTCATGGCTGTCGAGGTTAACTTTCCGCTGGGCCAGCTCACCTTCTTGCGCAAACAGCTTCTCGCCGGTGAGCCGCTGTTGCTCTTCGGCTTCGGCCTTCTCGAGGAGGAAGGCCATCCGCTCCTCAGCAAGTTGCTCCTGCTCCTCCGCCAAGGCCCGGAGAGCTTCCTGGCAGAGACCCCGGATCTCCTTCGCGCGCTTCTTAATATCCACGCTCGCCTTCGCGACAAGCGCCTCCCGGGACTCCAGCTTGGTTTGGCGGGCGCGGTAGAGCACCAACAGCTTCCGCAACAGCCGCTCCTCCTCAGGCTCGCCACTGCTGCCGCTTGGCGCGTCGACCAACGACAGCCCCGCGGAGGCAAGCACTTCTCCGTCGAAAGCTTCTCCTTCAACTGGCGCCCTGGAGCTTGAAGCCCAGGGGAGCTTGATGAAGATGCCCTCGCCGGCCTTCAGATAGGCGCCGGGCTGGGGCTCCTCGGAGCCTGGCGCTGCGGCAGCAGCAGAGGGATCGGCGGTCGGTGTAGCGCCTGGCGCTCCTGCGGCTTCAGGGCCGTCATTGCGATCGCCGGATCCCTCGCCAGCTTCTGCGGCGGTAGCCTTGGCGGCCTCTTCGCCGGCGGGCTCGTCGGCACCGGCTGCTTCTTCGGTGGCCGTGGCATCATCAGCATCGCCGCGCACGTTCTCCTCGCCGCCCGCCTCGGTCTGCATCGGCTCCGTGGAAGGTGGATCTGACGACCGGAGAAGAAGGAGAAGGTCAAGCAGATATCCAAAGAGAAAAATCAGAAGAAGAACACAAGGGAAGTATCAAGCAAGGGATTACCTATACTGGGATCCATGGTCATGGGCTCCACCACCGGGGGGTCGCTAGTGCTGCCCCTTGCCGGAGACTCCAACCTTGCCGGAGAACGCTCCCTTGCCGGGGAATCCTCCCTTGGCAGTGTAGTGGAAGCAGATGGCACGTCGGAGGCGGTTTCCGAGCCCTCCTGGTGAAGCTGTTCTGCCCCTACACAAACAAACCAACAGCCGGATATCAGTAAAGAAAGAGCACCCATGCGCGCCCAAAAGCAGAAAGTAAACCATGCACTTACGCTGGGGGCTGCGCTGGGGGCTGCTTCGCGGAGTAGTTGTCGGGTCCGGCAAGGTGGTCTCGGGCACACCCCCTGCCGTCGCAGTAGGCTCGTCCTCGATGATAACCATCGGAACCTTGGCTCTCTTCGCCGCTCTTTGAGCCAACGTCCTGAAAAGGAATAGGTTCAGATCGAAGCAAGTCAGATACAAGACAAAGCAACAAAATTGAAGAACTACAAGTACAGCAGAGAAGTCTTACTCTTCTTCCTCCTCGTCGGAGCTGAGTGCGGAGAGGTCGAAGTCCGGCCCACCCTCGGCGCGACGAGGCGGAGGAGTAGGATCCCTCGGCCGCTTGGCAGGCGCAGTGGTGGTCGCCCGGGAAGACCCCGCTCTAGTTGCCGCAGCGGTGCGAGGCGCTCCCGGGGCAACATCACTTGTCGCAGTGGAGCATGTCACGCGGCGTAACGGCTGCTGATTCCTTTGCCGCCCCGCTGCGTCCCCGGCCTTGCGAAGACGCCTTCTTGGTGGAGCTGGGGACTGCGCTGGGGGCTCCGCCTGCGGCAAGCGGCCTGGGGATGGCTGGCCACTCGCACCCTCGGTGGGCTCGCTCGACTCGGTGTCAGGCGCGGCAAGCTCTTCCTCGCCGTCAAGCCACTCTCGCTCGGCAAGGCTTGCCGCCGCTTCTGCCTCTGCCTCCTCCACGGTGAACCCGAACTCGCCCACGGCAGCGGCTGCCGCCGCCTCTTCCGCCCTGGTGGCGATGCGCTGCATCTCCTCCTCAGTGGTGTCGCGGGTGAGGCTCCTCTGCTCGTCGGCGCGGACCGCCACCTCCACCAGGCCGTCGAAGAACTGCTGCACAACGTCGTCCGCTAGCTCTTGCCACGTTGGGACAAGACCATGCGAGTCGCACAGCGGCATCATCGCACGGATGTGGTCGAGCAAAGAATTGTTGCATAGCGGGACGACCCCCGCCGGCAGCCTGAACCACTCTGGATGTTGGGAGTCGTGCTTGAACAGCTCCTTGAGCATCGCATCCAGCTCCAGCATAGTGAAGTTAAAATTAAGGCCTGGGCACAGCCTCATGATATCCGCCGGACCACCGAACTCTCAAGCGGGTCTCTTCCTCTCTTGCAGGGGGCGATGCGGCGACGAAGAAAGTCTGCGCCTACGGCGCCCACAGTGAACACGGCAAGCCTGAGGCGCAGGATTCTGGTGACGGCAATCTTCAGCCTAGCGTCCTCTGGGGCCAGGCTGCTCCAATCGTTGCCGCACACTACTGGGACTTGGCGCACGGCGGTGAATGGCTGCGGGTTCTCCTTCATGATCCAAAACCAATCCGCTCTCCACTCCTCCCATTTGCTGCGGAGGTCCCCCTCCAGATACGCCTCCTTCTTGCCGGCCCTCGAGATCCAGGCGATCCCGCCAGATAGAGGCTCTCCTCTCTCGACCCGGGGCATGAAGTAGTGGCGGAAAAGGGCTACGTTTGGGTGGACTCGGACAAAGTTTTCGCAGAGATGTGCGAAAACTGCCATGGTCAGAACGGCGTTGGGGGTGAAATCAAGGAGGTGGAACCCGTAGGTGTTCATGATATCACAGAAAAACTCCGAGAAGGGCGGGCAGAGCCCGCAGTAGAAGAACGGTGGGAAGAAGGGATATCCGTATGGAGCCCGTTTCGAAGCAGCGGCGGAGAGTACCTTTGTGCACGGATGCGCTCACCTCTCCGTCGACCAGAAGAGGTAGAACCACTCCCTCAGCCCCGCCGCGTCGAGCTCGGAGGGGAAAGTGGCCCGCTCCTTTCGCAGTGCCTCAAGCCGCAGCGCCTCGGCCGACTTCGCGACCTTCCCGGTCTTCGGAGCCATGGCGAAGGTGGTGGAGGAGATCGACGGTGTTGGTGGCGACGGTGGAGATGGGGGGCGGAGTGCTGCTCTCTCTCAGAAAGGGGGAGCGGCGGAGATTTTTGAGTAGTAACCGGCGAGGTGAGCAACTGCCTATGTTTCCTCTTCTTATAAAGAGGAAGGGGGCGAACGTTACACTTTTCCGAATAAAGAAACCACCCACGATCTCTCCCACGATGCCGCATTCAACGCGTGCCGTTCGGGGAGGGCGCGGTGGATGTGGAGTAAGAAACGGCACGACCCAGGCCGCGCGTGCCCGTGCCCTGTTTTGGGCCTAGCCCAACAGCGCTCGGCACCGTGTATGGCCCAGGCCCGAGGGCTCCTGTCGGTGTACTAGAGTAGGGGTACCCTAGTATCCCGAACTCGTGCACGGGCAGTCGCAGCACCCCGTGGCAAGGCTTGCCAGGCGACCGCCAAGACCCTCTGTGGCTCCTTGCGAGACAAGACCCCGGCAAGAGGAGCTTGCCGGGAAGCCATTCAAGAACAAAGTATTCAAGCTAAGGAAGCAAGGCCCCGGCAAGAGGAGCTTGCCGGGGAGGCCAACCAAGGCATCCCAAGAAATCTTGCCGCGACACACCACGCGTCCCGGCAAGGCCCGGTGAGCGACAAGCTCCCGGGCCCGACAAGATGACGACCACGGCAAAGCACTTGCCACGACAAGCGACCACTCCGCACCCACGCTCCAGCGCATCCACCAACGTGTCGTCCTGGGACCCTTCCAAGCGCGCGTGGCGAGAGGCTGTGCAGCCAGCGGTGCACGGTGGTAAGAGGCACTGACAAGAAGGCCATCATGGCGATCGTTGACGTACCTGACGGTCTCTTTCTGCACTGTTTGGGCGACACAGACGGGCATTTAATGCCTTTGTCCCCTGCCGTCAGGGTTAGGTATGAGACACTGTATCTACAGTATAGGTAGTTGTACCTACCGCATTCTTTTTCCGTTTTTACCCTTTTGTCTATGTTGCCACCTGTCGGTGACCCCTTGAGCATATAAAAGGAGGCTCATGCGCAACGTAGAAGGGGTTGGACCCATTCGAAGCTAAGAACACCCTCACGCTCAGTTTTGTAGCGCTGATCGCTCCTGAGCAAGAACTCAATATACACATAGATGCAGCAGTAGGAGTATTATCTCTCCGGAGAGCTCCAAAGCTGGGTAAATTGCTCGTGTGCATTGCCTCGATCTACTCTTCGTGCGACCTCCGCCCCCCGCCAAACCGAAAGGGGCTCGGTCCGCCGGTCCCATAGGTGTTCGTGGATCAGTTTCCCCGACAGGGCGTTCTGGAGATAGACCCCTACCATAGACGTTCACGGTGGCCCAGAATTGACGGCTTTCACCGCCCATGGGTCTTTGGTACACCACATATTCTAGAGGCTCTTCTAATGCAAAAGCATGGCGGGTGAGGTTCGTGAGCACGGTCACAAAACCTCCAAGGTTGTTTGTTGTGGTCTCATTGTGCACGACGGGGCCGGGCATTATAGCTTGGTTTGAGGAAGAGGCTGGGCTGTGTTGTGTTGAGGCTAGCGTGCCCTTTTTATAGAAAAAGGGGACGGAGTCTTCCTTCGCACGCTTGCGAATGAGACAATTTAGGGGTTGATCACTGGTGCGTGATCGACAGGCTACGCTAGTAGGTTGGGCACCGACTGCCAAAAGTGTCGGGGTCACTATGTGACTATCTTACGCGAGAAGCTTGGCCGGGTTAGGTTATGGTCTGGTGGGTTGGTTAACCTAGGTTTATTGACCTGGCTAAGATAGGATTAGCCAATGGTCAGCCTGGCTCTGATACCAAGTTAGTCAGGACCGGTTTTTCGGGGTATTAATTTCCAGAAAATGGCCCTTGTGCTCGCCAGCCCCAGGATTACTGTTAGCTGATGAGGCACCAACTTGATACAGAAATTCCAAGCAAAATACAAAATATGTAGTACAAGACCATTCTGGACTATGAGTACAACAAGTGGTTTCTAGTGGTTGATGGCGGAAGCAGTTTGCGGATCATCGGTGTCTATGGGGCTCCATTTCCACAGGAACAGCTGACCAGGTTAACTCCTATCTTCACGAGGCTGCTATCAGCGTTGCCTAGGTTCGGGGCCTGTCATCGCAACGCTCCTCTCCAAGCGAAAAATCTGGCCAAGATAATAGCCAGGGAGAAGCCAGTGAGTACTTTGAATGTACTCGCAAACATTATGAACACGGGTATAATATAACAAACGATAATCATGCTCTGAATTACTCTATGATCACAATGTCAGTCATAAAATAAAATCCTTGATGCATGTAAGCAGGTTATTTATATGCAACATGAATATGCAATAATGGAGTAGAAATAACATGCACCGATCGGGTGTCTGAAGCGACGCCTCGAAACGATGGTAAATAACGAGCATGCCTCAGTCGGGCGTCTGAGCGACACCGCATAAAGGGCTTATAAAATAAATAACAAGCATGCCACAGTCGGGCGTCTGAGCGACGCCACATAAAGGGCTTATAAAGTAAATAGCAAGCATGCCATAGTCGGGCGTCTGAGCGATGCCACATAAAGGGCTTATAAAGTAAATAGTAAGCACGCCACAGTCGGGCGTCTGAGCGACACCACATAAAGGGCTTATAAAGAAAACCATCATAGTGAATATCCAGGAGGTAGAACCTTCCCAGGGATACTCGATAAATCCAATAATATAAATTGTTAGGCCATAACAATAATAATCACAATCATCATAAGTCACAGGTCATGATCCATGTTCTGGTTTAGTAGTTTCTCCTCCGAAGAACGACACTAAGACCGACACTTGACCCGACCCAGACTGTAGTCCTTAACCATGGACACGGCTATTCGAATAGATATTATCTCTACAGAGGGTGTACTCTTTACCCACGAGTAACGGATTCCTTTAGTCCATCCGGACTAATTCCATCTACGGTCTTTTAATTGAAAACACACCTGACTTGCACACACCAGCTTAACTTACCGGTGTCTGGAATCACCCACGACACCTGTCAAGTAAAACTCTAAGTGGGGAGGCTACAACCTCGCGTAGCATGGGATAATATTTATGTCGCGCACTCTAAGGGGTGCCCCCCTCTCGGTCCCAACTGGAAACACCCATGCCCCCAGACCAGGTGGCCTGCCTACCGGATGCAGCCGGTATCTTCCACCATGGCCTCTCTGTACGGTGTGTGTGCCAAGAAAGGGGTTGAAAACTTACTGAACCATACCCTACTAGCGGCAGGGACAAGTGGTAGTACGAAAGCAAGTATGGGGGTTACTAGAACAAGAGTCGATCTACGGTCGACTCAGGAGGTTTATAAATTCCCTGCATGATATGTGTAACAAAAATATTTCAACCAACAGAATCACCACTCATTATACCTTACTATGCCATACCGGGCATAACCGTCCCGACGGAGACCGACGATAAGCTCACACCTACCCAAGGCAGAGGCTTTCCCGAATTCTTTTACGGCATGCATGCAAGGCACATGAGGATGATTACCATCACAAGTATATTCATTTCCAACAGCAAGGGAATCACTAATTTGCAATTCAAGCAAATGATTGCGTCACCACATAAAATAACACATTCTCCGTATTACGGCGGTGTTATAAGCGTGCCAAATAACACACAAAAATATTATGCCAGGGTTCGGAATGCTTGCCTTCAAGTTGTGTAGAGGCATGGTACATCCTAAAGCTTTTGAAAGTTTTCTTCTTCTCCAAAAATCCTATTTTGAAAATATTCAAATAACACATACTTCAAAAACAGTACAAAGAAGTTATCTGAATTTTTTTCAAATAAATCTTAAAATAAACTAGACTAAATTTGAGGGAGGTAGGAAAAAGAATCAACTCATTTGGAGTTTATTTAAAAAATATAGGCAGTCAAAGTTTAGTCAATTTTCTATTTAATAAACAATTTAAATAAAAGAAATAGAAAAGAAAAACGGTTCGAGGGGAAGGCGTACTCTGCGCTTTACGCCTCCACTTAAAACACGCGGCGGCGGGGCTGGTCACCGATAGTGGGTCCCTTGGGCCCACTGGTCAAGTTTGACCAATCGCCCGCGTCTTCTTCCTCCTCTGCCCGAGCGGGGGCGGGGTTCCGGCGATCGCCGCCGATGAACGGTGGCTCCCCATGGGGATCCAAGGGCAGGGATGGCTCCGCCAGACCGGGGCGGTCCTCCCGGTGGTTGTTGGGTCGGCGGGGGTGAAGGGAGTCGCCGGCGGCGAGCTCCGCGACGGAGGTGGCTTCGGGCACGATTGGGGATCCTTGCTACAGTGGCTCTCCGTCGAGGCTGAAGGTCTGGGCGGCTCCGCAAGGTCGAGGGGAAGAGAACGGTGGCTCTGGTTGGGTGGGGGAGGCCTTGACTGCGACGGAACGGACCGGAGGTTGGTTGTGGCCGAACTGGCCGGGGACGGGGAAGAAGGCTCCCCGCCTTCGATGACTGGCCATGGGGCGCTATGGGGGTGGCCTGAGGTCGCCTGAGTGCTCGAATGGGCTCGAGGGCCTCCTTTTATAGCGCGACAAGGTCAGTTCCGTGGCGGTGGATAAGGATGCTGGCGACCGTCGTTCTGTAGCTTGCAGGGCATCGTGGCGGCGACGAGCGCTTGTAGACGAGCGTGAGGATAAGCTTGCACTGCTCCAGGGGGCAGCTGGTGCGCGGCTATGGCACGGGCGGCGCCGACCGTGGCAGAGGCGCACTGTAGACGCCGGCGTGCCGCCAAGAGGGCTCTGACGACGGTGCTGTAGGGCACCAGGGCAACTTGGACCTTTCTGGCGAGGGGTCGAGGGTGGGGTGCGGCTCTGCAGGCGAGTAAGGGCCAGGGGCGCGACGCGCCGGCTCGGTGCACGCGCGTGCAAAACGTGCGCTCTGGGCGCACCCAGAGCATGCATGCCAGGCGTTCGGCGAAATGCCAGCGTGGGTTAGAGAGCGTGGGTGAGGCTGGCAATTAGCAGGGCTAGGTTAGGGTCGTCCAGGTGCTTAGAGGACATGCTAGTTTGTCCAGAGGTGCAAGGTCACAAAGAAAAACAAAAAATCATGTCAAAACTGTCCATGCACTCAAAGTGTTTGACAGAATGCCAATGGCATCTAGGCAACTCTTGGAGGGGCCAAAATATCCAGATCATAGTCTCTTTGGATGAATAACTGGGTGGTAAAGTTAGTTTGGCAAAACTAGAAACTTGTTAGTGCAAGATTTTAAGAAAACCAATTCTAGACAGAAAGTTAAGGGCACCATTTCATGGACCAAAAATCTCCCAATGGGTCCAATCTCCTGGACTTAAGGGTTTTGTAGGATGGGATACAAGTAGGGGGAAGAATCAAGGGAAAAAGGGCAATCAAAAATATGGTTGTTGTACAAATAACCAAGCTGGACCAGAATGAAAAACAGGTTGATACACTCAATTTTTTTCGAAGGACATCACTGGGTTTTTGCAAAAGGTTGAATAATACACTCCTATTAACATCCCACAATTTTGGTAGAAGTTTTAAAGAAACATTTAAATAGGTTGTAGTGCAAAATTACCCACTGGACCAGATTTGTAAACTTGGTGTAGAACTCAAAATATCCAATGAATGAAATATATTTTTGCATAAAAGTGATTTAAAAACATTACATGACATCTCCAAATTTTTGTGGGATTTTTAAATAAATTTATCAAAGGGTTGAAGTGCAAATGGAACCCTAAAACCTTGAAAATCATTTGTGAGAAATAAAGCTCAGGGAAAAATGATTGTATAAACAATCCCACTTGTAAAAGTATTGTTTTTCTTAAGAGGGGAAATAAGTCCAATAATGACTGAAAAATTTTCACTTGGGGTAAAAACTCCATAATAATAAAGAAAAGAATGGTTCTGAAATCAAAAGGAAATCCAGAAAATAAAAGTTTAAGTTTCCTGGCAAAATTTTAATTAACAAAACAAGGTTAAAATTTTGGGGTGTCACACAAGCCTCATGATAGGAGGAGTTCATCTTCTTGCCCAAACCACCATCAAACACCTTCTCGCAGAAATTTAAAATGCATGCACTGTCCATTTCCACTAATCTCCATGAGCCCAACTTTTTCCCACAGACCCATCTGCTCCTCCTCTAACCCCTGCATCTTTCCCTGCCTGAGGAGCCATGATGATGGGGGTGAAAAGCTCTTTTCCCCTCTCTGGACAACACCATTTCTCTCTGTCTCAACCTCCCTCCTCACCCCAGTAGCTCCCCAGGGCATCCACTTTGTTTACTCCCCCATAAAGCTCCCAAACACAAGTGGCCGCGCCCACTCCGCAAAAAGACATGCCCATGTCGGCCAAAGTGGCGCTCTGGAGCACCAGAGCATTGTGGCTCGGCCCTCCCAAGGTCTCCGACAGGCCTTGCGCAGAGGGATGATGTCCCCCAAGGTCGCCTCGACATCCTCAGTGCGTCAGAGTGCTGGCGCCTCCTTCCCCTCTCCCTCTCATCTCCTGTGGCGTGTGCCCTACGCCGCCCGGCTCGGCCAATACATGGCCTCGCACGCGCGAGCGCCAGGGCCCTGCCCTTCCGCTCCTCTCTCTCCCCCATGACCTAGACGACTCCCACGTATGCCTCAGACATGCCCCAAAGCGCTCGTTTGGCCCCTGGCGACGCCCTGGGCCGTGGTCGTGAGCTCCGCCCACGGCGCTCCTACCCGCACCCATATGACAGTACTAGGGAAAAGCCTATACACAGAATCTTACCAGCAGTGCTCCTCAAAATACGACACTACTACTATTTAGCAGCAGCGCGTGAGAGCAAAACGCGATGCTGAAAGGAAAATAACAGTAGCGCGTGCGCACCAAAATGCGCTACTGATCTAATTGCCATGACCTCGCCATCCAGCTAGTTATAGCAGTAGCGCCCTATACTGAACCGCGCTACTGCTATAGAAGTTAGTAGCAGCCCGCTTCTAAGAAAATCTCTGCTGCTAAGATCAGCCCACAAGTTTAGTCCCACCTCGCTCCGTGACAGGGTGTTTACCACCTTAAATATGTTACTTCTGAAACTATCACAACCAGTTGGTCTTCACTGAACTCTATGTGTAGAATTTGTGGCCGCAGTATGAGTCCTCTCCGGTTCCTACCGGAGAGGACTCATATTGACAATTCAGATTGTACACAAAAAGATCATTCATGGCCAATGTATTTTTGCATTGACGTATTTTTGTATACTTACACTTAGCAGTAACGCTTTATCTGCAAAGCGCTACTGGTAGTCCAACTTAGCAGTAGCGCGTAACAATGCACGACGCTACTACTATTCAGATTAGCTGTAGCGCATTTTGGCAAACGCGCTACAACTAACCCTACCTTATCCCCATGCGCGCGAACGACCCTCTCTCTCACTCACACTCTCACTCTCGCCCGTGCGCCGATAACGGTCGTCGTGCGTCCTCGCCGCCGCCGCCTTCGTCCGTCCGCCGCCGAGGTACTCCCCTCCTTCCATCCCTCCTCCCTCCTCCTTGCACCGCGACCTCCTCCCTCCGCCTGCGGCCGCCCCCCTCCCTCCTCCGCTGGCAGCCCTCCTCCCACCGCCCTCGACCTCACCGCCGCCACCCAAGCCCACCCAGCACCGCCGCCTCTCGATCCCGATCCCGCCCTCGCCGCCCCTACCTCTCCGTCGCACCCACCCCCTTTCTCTCTGTTTAGTTAGTACTAGATGTCGTTTAGTAGTAGTAGATGTTAATTTATGGTTCATAGATAATGATTTTTAGAAGTAGTAGATGTTAATTACTAGTAATGATGGTACTAGTTAAGTAGGGCAGTATGATTAATAGTAGTTGTAGTTGAACAACTTTAGTTGTAGTTTAACTAGTTTAGTAAGTAAATTAATAAACTAGTTGAACTAGTTGAATTAATAGAACTAATGTATTTTTAGTAAGATAATTAATATAACTAGTTGAACTACTTTATTTTTAGAAAGAACTAGTCTTTTTCTATTTATAGTAAGTTTATATTTAGTAAGAACTAGTTGAATTAATAAAACTAGTTGAACATGTCATATTTTTTGTTATTTTTTAGTTTAAGCAATTGTTCGGCATGTATTAGTGATAACTTATATGGTTTTTGCTTTTGTAGAAATCAAGGAGCCCCTCCATCATCCCCGCCATCGTCCCCGTCACCGACCCCCTCCGACATCGAGGTGAGACCAGCCAAATAATCATGTATATCTTGTGTTGCTCAAATAGGATATGTGGTTTCCCAAGTGGCCGTTCATGTTTAGTTTACACCTCTGAGTGGCCTATGTTTTGCCAAAGTGTTGATTAATTTCCGTTCCGACAAATTTCAGGCGCTCGATATGTCTTTTTTAGCAAAGGTCATGCCTGATTTTTCCGTGAATTCTGGCATGACTTGTGCTAGAATATGTAGGAAATATTGAGTGGCCTGGATTTTCTCGAAATATAATGATCTAATTTAGGTTTTTTAGTACATATATTTAATTGTACCAGTTTAATCTTTGAATTATGAACGTAGGAAATGTTGTACTCGGACGACGACAGTCTTCCGGAGGAGTGCAGCTGGTGCCACGATGATCAAGGTATGTGCGACAGGTTCGTTGAGCTGGACGAAGATCGGCGCTTCAGCATTAAGCTCGAGGAGACCTTCGATGTTGAAACGGTACGCAACAACGACAAGTTTTTGTTTTCATAATTAAGCAGGACTTCAACTATTTCAACGTCTAATTTTCATCTTTTACAATTCGACTAGCTTATCCCATGCCATGCGAGACGCTATGTCTTGGAGAGGATGGGTTTTGAAGACCATGGAAATTTTGAAACAAAGAAAATACACCTAAGGACCCATCTTGATATGGATTTTGAAGTAAAGCTGTGCAATGCTCAGAGCGTAACCCATTTTGGTTGCCAAAATTGGGAAGCACTTTGCAGTATGTATGGTTTTTATGAGGGTATGATTGTCACCATGGATCTTGGTGATCCTGACATCGAGCAAGACAATATGGACATTTGGGTCCTTGTTGATACGCTTCTGATTGTACTTCTATGTGAGTTTCTCAAACATAGTTATTAACTAATTTATATTGTTTATTTCAAAATATTTGACAGCTTATTTCCATTGACAGCTTATTTTGATTCTTCACAGACTATACAGAAGATGGTAGACAAAACCCACTACACAGAATTTATAAGGAGAAAAGTCCTCTGATCGCAGTTTGTACTCTTCTTGAGGATTACAATAACTATTATCGAACTCCTCCAAATTATGGTGAATACGTGCCACTAGTGCATGTGTTGAACCACTGTAACTTCTCTGGAGATACCCTGGTAAGATGTTTTACTATTACGACATCCATGCATCTTTTGCATACTTCTAAAACTAGTACATCATTGCTAACTACGAAGTTATTACTATGTTTTTCAACAGAAACTCCCGATGGGTTGTGTGCCTCATCTGATGTATATGAATGGTCGCCTTACAGTTCTGAACATACTGCTAGGTAAATCTAGGGAGCTCACCTGTGCATATCAGATTTCTAAAACCAGTGAACACATAGACATTCGCAAGGAGGTTCTTGGAAGTAACATTCAGCGAAAGGCATGAATTGGAGACAGGCTAATCTCCATTCTCCATAATGGAGATTCAGGGGCTATCTTGTTTTTTGCTATTTTACCTTAGAAAATGTAGTAGGTCTTAATCGAATGTAGTAGGTCCTATGAGGTACAATATGTTTATTATGTGGTAATGTGTTAGAGTTGATAATGAGGAGTACTTGTGATTACGACTAGTGACCACTTTGCTATGTGATGTCATTGATGAAAACGATGATCTTGAGGAGGTCTTATATGACAATGGTGTATTATGATGATAAGTTGTTAATAATAATATGATGATGATGATGATATTATTATATCATTGGGTGAAAGAACCGCGGATTAGTTTCAAGTTGATGGACATCCACTTGAAACTAGTCCACGGTTCTTACATCCTGTGATGTAATAACTCATTATGATGTAAAAACAATCTCTAAATTCCTGTTGTATGAAAACTTGTGTAAAGGTGTATGAATACAACATGAAATAAAAAAGAAATAAAATACTAAATAATAGTAGTAGCGCGGGCAAGGAGAAGCGCTACTACTAATTACTAGTAGCGCTCCTCTGGAGAAGCGCTACTACTAAGTCAATTTAGCAGTAGCATGGGTCTAGGCACGCTACTGTTAAGCTTTAGTTGTAGCGCCTTATCAGTAGAGCTCCTGCCCGCGCTACTGATAGGCCTAAAACCCGCGCTGCTGCTAGGCTTTTCCGTAGTAGTGTGAGGCTGTTACGAGGCCTCCTCTCCACTCCATTTGTCCCCTCTCCCTCCTAGAAGCATCCTCGACCCAGCCAACCCTCTCGGCGAGCCCTCCATCCACCACCCTGGCCGGAGCCTTGTCGTCGGCCTCCGCCTAAATTTGCACCCACCATTCCTCCTCCTCCCCTCTAGACCACACTAGAGCACCTCCACCACCACCACGAGCCTCTCCCGTGCTTCTCCCTCTCCTTCCCATGGCCGTGCTGTCGAGTTCCATCACCACCGCTGGCCTCGCTGCTGCGGCCGATGATGTGCTCGTGTCCGGCCACCCCTGCAGTCGTGGCACACCTTGGAGGATGCGACACGCTCTCCTGAGCAAGCTGGTGTGCTGGGCGCCGACGGAGGTGGCCGGTGCCACTGGGGAGAGCGCCAGCGCTGCTCGGCCTCGCCTCCTCTGTTTCCCGTCGCGCCACGTGGGAGGTTGAAGGCGGCCTGCAACTGGGCCCCGCGCGTCAGCGACCCAGTGGGCGGGCCCCGCCCGTTTAAGTGGAGACGGTTTCCACCGGATCCGCTTTACCCGTGCGTAGGCGCACTTTCGGAAGCCTCCTTCGACGTCACCTCCTCTGCTCACGCAGCCGAGCCGCTGGGCTAGCCCAGTGCGCTGCCATGCTAAGCTGCACCGAGCGCACAGTTTAGGTATAGCCCAAATCTTTTTCTTTTTCTTTCCAGTGAGCTTCTAAAATCCATAGTTTATTCATTTCTTGTCCAAATTTGTTGATTCGAATTTCCAGAGACTCCATAAATCAAGTTCTATTTAATGGGCCACAGTGGACATTTTTGTTGTTCTTGGTTTGCACTGGAGCTTTTAAAGAGATCATTTATCCACATAAGTCCACTTCAAAAATCCATATTATATTCATTTCAACTCCAAATCCAGTGAAACCAATTTATAAATGTTTCAAAAATCATGCCTGAATTAATGGGTACTTTTACTCATTTTTATAAAAAGGCATTCTTTGGACAACTTGTAGATCCATCAAATCCATTGATTCCATCATATTGAAATGTTCAGAACTATCCACTGATCCAATTCCAATAAAACCACCTTGGTAATTTTTCATATGCCCAAAGGCATCCTAGAAAAGTCCAACTCACATTTTTAGAGCACTTTTATTTTTGCCTTGTTGTGTTGCTTACCATGATTTTTTCCAACGTTAGTTGACAAAGTAGATGGAGTATGTGGAGAAGGACCAGAAGACTTGAAGACTCTGATGAACCAGGAAAGCAGCCCTTTAACCATGATGAACCCTTTTTATCATAATAGCATTTCTTTCCGTGATTGTTGAATGCATGATATCTTGAATGGCAACCTTGCTAGGTTTGCCTCCGTTGCATGCCCCGTTGACACTTGCAATGTTCATGACTCTATCCTTGCTTAGAGTTCTGTTGGTGGGTTGTAGAAATATGCTATAGTTGTTGGCTGAGCAAAATGTGTTGGAGTTATGCATGGAAAGAAACAAGTGTGGTTTGACATACTTGCAAATAGCCTAGTGGGTGCCACTAATTCCCTTGGGAGATGATGATGAGCTATGTCACTACTTGGTGGATAGGTAGTGTATCGAGGCTTGATGAAAGTGTTGTTTATAGGGACAGATTAGATTTAAGATTTTGTCGACTGTCCCAACCTTACATGCGCCACCATGCTACCCTTATATGGCAAAGGGCATTATTGATTACCTAGGCCGATACTAACTTGGAGCTCGCATTACTAGTGACGGGAGAGTTGTTGTTGCACTCTCTCGGGACGGGGTCGTGCCAAGTAGGGCGGCCATGACTGTTTTGACAGGGCACCGGACACACCGTTGGTACCCCTTGCTTGTGGTATGTGATGAATATGGGAGCGAGGCTCCACAACTTTATGATGTGAAATGTTAGGCACGGGGGTTACTACCAAACGAGTGGACTGCATATTAGTGTCGTCTAGGGAAAGATAGTGATCGGGTGCTTACCCCGGGTACTTGAGGTACCGCGGATCGTGGATGACACGGAAGTTGCACGGATCTTGTGGTTAAAGTGTGCAACCTCTGTAGAGTGTAAAACTATTTGAATAGTCGTGTCCACGGTCAAGGACAGTTGGGCGGTGCTGCTTAGACTACGTCCATACGTTTCTGGAAAACAACACGGTTTGGTAAATATGTTTATAAGATTCACGAGGAAGTCACGATGAGCTTGATAATGAGTCGTTCATAAGTCTTTCCTCGATGTTGATGTCTATAACCTCCTGATTCTTGTTGCAGACACATTCATGTCCTTAACAAATGATGATCATACTTGCATGAGAAAAACTAGCTTTTCGCAAAATGCCAAATTAGTAGTAGAGCCGTGCATAATTATTCTATTATCACTCTTGGGTTGCTTGCGAGTGCATTCAAAGTACTCATTGTCTTGCCACTGGTTATTTTATTGGCCAGGCATGAAAGAACAGGATGTGATGAAGAACACTTCGGTGACGAACATGCGATCTAGGACGCTTCCCAGTCAGAATGCCTGTAGGGTTAAGGCAGATGGCATGGGTCTAAGTTATCGACGAAGATTTCCGCTGCGATGATATACTCAAGACTTGACCATAATGGTCCTACTTGTGTAAAATGGTATGTATGGATGTAAGACTCTTATTATTCAGCTTCTGTGTGTTCAGTGAGCATTGATCTCTGGGATCACTGTACACGTGCATTCGCTCATCCCGACCTATGAGTCGGGGTCCCCACAGAGCTAGTATCAGAGCCATCCTGACTGTAGGAAGCCTTAGTTAGCATGGTCATTAGTTAGGGTAAAACTATTTCCAAAACAATTATTAGTTTTCAAAACTATCTTTACTTCTCTTCCCTTCTTAGCTTTTCGAAAACTAAGATATACTTTCCTCTTCCCCTTCAAAATTTTAAATGGTTGCTGGAATCCTTATGCCCTGACCACGGGATTCGTTGTAATGCTCGTGGGTAAACTAGAAGGAGGACGCCTTGCCAGACACTCAGCCACCTCTTCTGAACACAAGATTGGCAACACCATAGCAAGACGATGCCAACAGAAGGTATGCCCTCAAGGAATGAGGACATGAAGACCCAGAGGATGGTGACGCCTTTGAAATTGCCCCAGGATTATGCAACCTTGGCCTATGATGACCAGGGCATAGGATATGCAAGATCATGGTATACATCACTAGTAGCGCAACCCTGTCCTTATCATTGTTGTGTTGGCAACCACCGGAGGATGAGAACCTCGCCATTTGGTCCGACTCACTATAGTGAGCAGGAAAACGGTTCTCTTCATCCCCTGCTCTCGGTGATGATACTGGCAACAATGTGTCTGGCAGATGGGACCTCTACTATGCGTTGTTAGTGTCACTACATAAAGGATTGCCTACCTGGTACACTCGACGCCTTAGAAGGCAAGAGGGATCGTCATGATTAAGAAGACAAAAGGAGACCAAGTCAATTCCATCTACGAGGAGCCACCTTCACCCCATCACTACAACAGGCAAGAAGTTGTTGAAGACTCTTCAAGCTCAACTGGGATCGTTTCATCGAATAACTACAGGAGACATAGCGACGTTTGAGGAAAACCTAGGAAACTACACGAGGCACAGAGCAAAGCATGACTACTGAATCCGAGAACCCCTAGGGTAGGATGAGTCTTGTACCCCCTATGCGCAGTCGAGTCCATATGATGGTTCGAATAGAACAACGATTGTGTGTTGCTTGTTTTTATTTGTTTGTGTTTTGATATCAGTCGCACTTTTTCCCTAGGCAACAATTACGCGACTATATCACCTCCCTTACCTTGTTTCTTTTGTTTGCCCCTTTTTGGCACCCGTTTGTTTGCACCTGCACTATAGAACCCCTTTAGGCATCCCACCTCCTCTATGCTACTTTTCCCTCTCATCTCTCTCTCTCCTCAGCTGAAGGCCGGCAAGACAAGGTACACCAAGGATTTTACTTCAAACCAACTAGCGCGGAAGATTTTTGCTACAGCCTCCTCGACCAAGTGCAACCCCGTAGAGATATGTTTACTCCTCAAGATTATATGCCCATCCCTAGACCCTTCGAGACTGCACGTTATAACCCAGCTTGAATCCCTAACCAAGTGCTTAACCCACAAAATTACAAGAGAACTAGCTAAGCCTTCATAACCTTGCACCGGTTCATTATGGAACTAGTGGACATAGTGAACGAGCACATTATCATCCTAAGATAGCACCAGAGCTGACGATGCCATAGGGTAGACCTATTCGAGGATATTGAAATAGGACAAACCACTTGATGAGTTTATATCAAAGACCTTGAGGAATTATCCGAGACTTCTTGGCGGATTATGAGATTTTCATGTTAGTTGATGAACTTGGTGGGGTCATGTTACTAGAGTAGCATGGAATTCATTACCAGTGGAGTAAATTGGATTTTGTAGGACAATTATGATCGCACGATGAAATTCTTGAAGGTATAGGGATTTGACTTAACCAGGAGATATTGATAGAAGATAGTTGACCATGATATTTGGATTAAATAGGTGATCCTAATGGAGTCTAGATGCTGAGTAAGTCTACATGGTTCGGATTAAATTGGATTTATAGTGATGATCTCAATTATGATACCATGTTTCTCGGTGAATAAAAAAACTAGGAGATTGGATTAATTGTCGGAGTTGATTTAGGGTTCTATATAAGCTTGAGGTTGGAAGTTACTTGACCCCGATGATGGGAATTGGTGGACTGACTATAGTAAAGATAGCTCTTTCAAGTATTTGGGGATTATAGGATATTACAAGATCGTGTGGAACACCATAGGCATTGGATTTGTAGAATTAATGGATTAGGTAGTTGTTGATGGAAGTTAATGGTCTGTTGGGGTTGATTCATAGGAGGAAACAGGATCTTGGAGTGGTATACGACGTGTTTCCTTAGGGTAGAAATGCACTATCATGGACCTTGGAAGAATAGGCTGAACACTTGGGTTGTGGTGTTTAATTCAAGCTTAACAGCTTGTATGTTCTACCCATGGATTTTTGTGTAGATATGAGTTTGGGGGACAGTTTACATCTATGATTTTGTTGAGACCCCCCCTCTTGGGAGTCATGAGGATATGAATAACATGAGTGAAAATTGGAGTTTATCTATACGAGATGATGCTCTCGGTGGTATAAAGTGATTTGCTTGGAAGACTAAATAGAACAATTGGCATCTGAGAAACTGTGCTCAAGGATAAGATGACAGACGTTCACTCGCACCCTAGAATCCTTGAAACCCTTAAGCCTTGCCAAGCCACAACATGGTCAAATCATGACCACATGCTTTGGCTCTAGGTCGAGAACACCCTGAACCATACTCAACCGAGACCACCACCAATACCCCAGCCTACTTTATGTACCCCATGAACAAGTCTTCATGAAGTACTTGGACAGGTTGATTGTCATCTATATTTAGTGGCCCACCTGACTACCCAAAGACGGAAGAAGGACCGTTCAGCTGGTTAGGGAACATCTGAAGACCGCCATGTCAACGAAGAAGAACTACACCAACCACCATCGTCAAGAAGTAAACCTCCGCGTCGAAGACTAGGTGTATCTATAGGCCACTTCTCTCAAAGGAACCCAACATTTCCATGACAAGGAAACCCACACCAAGATTCATCGGCCCTCTTCGAGATTACTCCAAGATTTAACAACCCCCTCTGAGATCACTACGAGACGAAGAGAAGACAGTTACCAGCTGGAGTTGCCACCTGATTTACCTAATGTGCACAACATTTTCCATGGATCACAACCCTAGAAGTGTTTCCAACCTCCTGATAAGCCTGATCTCTGCAAGAACATCGATCGTCAAGCCACCGACCTCCAGCCCAACCTGGCAATGCGAGAAACCGCTTAGCAACCTGGATCAAGCAGAACATCATACATGAAGCCACACCGTCAAGTACTTCAAAGTTCAATGGAGCACCACTCAAAAGTAGAAGCAGTATGAGGACATGAAGACTACCCCAAATCCATGTTTCCATACTCCTTTCCGCGCCTAGTTTGGGAATCCCGGGGACGAGATTCTTGCAAGGGGGTATGTCTGTCACACCCTGATCTTCATGCCACAACACTTAAGCTAATAAAACATGATAAACTGTGGTTTGACAAAAACTTTTGAGTGCTTTGGACCTTGCTTGATTTATTTTTGTGTGTTGGTTGCAAGTGCTCTAAAAATCAAATAAATCCTCCGACTCTTGTACTCCTTCTCCTTGATCCAAACCTTGCCCAATGATCATGCCATGTTTGTAGGACATCAAAATAATTTCTTGCAAAAATATTTTTGGCCAAAAAGTATTTTCTAAATTAGGTTTTCCAAAAACCCCTAAATTGAGACTTGAACTACAAGTACTTAATTAAAGGTGTGAAAAATCTTTCAAAAATTATATTTGATTCCTACTAGATATAGGACACCCAGAAACCACAAAAATATAATGTTAAAAGTAATTTTCCTATTTTATTTAAAGGCTTTTTCTTTAGGCCAGAAATGGCTCCACAGTTCTTCAGGTACTTTATATTATCATCTACACTTGTGACCATAAGTTGCATTTTAAATTTCTGCGCATAATTTATATATTATCTTGGAGTACACATTTTGTACTAATATTATGTTCTATGCTCAATGAAGAGTTTCTCCATGGATGGCCTATCAATGGTGCTGGATTCTGTCACGATCTTATATATCCAAATGAATAGTTTTGATCTGAACAAGGTTATTGGCTTGCTGCAATGCTTTCCATGTCTGGAGAAGTTGTATATAAAGGTGATAATTTCACGCACATTGGAAGCCCACATATAGTGTACTAGAATTAACCGTTCAGTTGTTGCTCTTTGAACACTCTTCTTTTAGACCTTAACTATTTTCAATCTTCATGTCTATTTAGGCAACAGGACGGGGTAAGAAAGTTATAACCAATCGATGGATTCGTAAGCATAGGGATTTTCTCACTTCTCATGAGATTCGAGTGAAGACAATAACGCTATACGATATGTAGCCAATCGTGCAAACACAAGATTTGTCACACTCTTCCTGCTGAATGCGAGGTTACTATTGTCCATCAGGCTTAAGTTTATCAGCAGCATGGTTCTGACGGATGGGTATGTCGAAGAGAAAAAAAAGGAGTTTCAGGTGGGCAAAAGAGCTTCTGAATGTGTCGGGCTTCTATTTACAACATATTGTGGTCATAATCCAGTAAATTTTATGACCCAGGATGTTCATTCTATGGACCTGACCGATCCATTTGACTATGACTGCCAAAAACAGTGTTGGAGTTAGATGTTATTGCCCTTTTCAATCTGGTTTTTTTTGTAAACCTGATGAACAATCAACCCTCGTGCTTTTGTATAGTTTGTAAGCTGGAGTTAGATGTTCCTGCCCTTTTCAACTCGGTTGTGACTGTCATATTTTCTTTGAAACAAGGAAAATGGCTTGCCATTCGTTTAATTTAGAGTGAAATATTGTAATAAATCACAACCAAGGGAAATAACATCACTCACGTCGGCTGCTTCAGCTCACTGTGCATTACAGAAGCCAAGTGATTAGCCCCCACCAGCACCCACAAACTTATTTCGAACTAGCACATCAAATGGCTGTAAATTTTCATAGGAAAGGCTGCATGACCGTGATAGATTTGGATTCTGACATTTGGGAACCGCAAGGAAATAGCCTATCTAAGGTGGTGTCGACTTACTGGCCAGTTAACAAACGATTCTGCCTACCAGCCGTTGGATTGACATCCAACATCTGTCATGTATCTATCTCTTGTCTTCTTCTTCCTCCAGCCGCCCAAACCAAACCACCCCGTCGGCTCTGCCTGCTCCCGCCTCCCATGGCTGGCTATGCCTCCGCCGCCCTACCGTATGTACCCTCCAATGTTGGCCAGTCCCTCCCTCTATTCCCCCACACGTCCTATTATTCTCCGGCGACGTCAGCCCCAACACACACCCGTGCCCGAACCAGTCAACCCTCGTACTCCCCTCCGCCTGCGACTGGACCGGCGCATCTTCAACGGCTCCTGTTCGTTCGATCTGGGTCCTCGTCGTCGTCCTCCACCTTGTGGCCTTGGTTCGCTCGCCGTGCGCGGTGCGCTGCCCTCTTGCGTTGTCAATATTGTCAACAACCGAGAGGAACAAGGAGATGACTGTACGTGGAGAGGATGACAGTAGGGACCCACCAGCGTCATGGCAGTATGCAAGCAAGTGGCTCTATAGTACAAGCCCAAAAATATGGTTCCTCCTAATGGTTGGAAATCTGGGGCTCACGCCATTGTCAACGTAGTCAATAAACGAGAGAATTACACTACGAGCGGCTGACACCAGGGACCCAGCAAGTCGCGCAGTTTTTTTTGAGGAACAAGCAATTGTTATTTATACTAGTTCCAGCGACGCGTCAGGGTAACAACGGGGCTGTGCGGGGGCTGTGGCCCGTCTAGCCAGGGTTTTATTTATGTTTACCACATCATGAGCCCAGTTGTGTTTTTTTCTTGCTGAAAATGGCTAGCCCAGTTCTATTGTTTTAAAGAAATACCCAAACAAGGCCTACTTGCTTTATCGGCCCTGCTGGGCTGCAAATCTTTCAAGACGATGAGAGTTTCATTCGGTTTGCCCAGAAATGGTCTGTACATTTTTTAAAACACATCAAACCGGGAATTAGTTTCAATTTTTTTCATTACAAGATCTTAAATTCCATTGATTTTTATGCGTGGAGAATTATTTGGATTTTTTATTTATCTATTTTTTTTTTCAAAATAGTTTGAATGTGAATCAATATTTCTGGATTAAAAACATTTGACCGCACCCAAATATGCAAAATTTCATATACTTTTTAACCATGGCCACAATATGGGGTGTAATGCTAACAAAAAGAAGATGGGCTCCAAAAAAAATCTTAAGAATTAGCAAATGGGCTGTACATTATTAGAAATAATGGCAGATGGGTTGTATGCTGTTTTCCACAGATTTGAGGCTGACTTGCGTGCCTACTATAGGTTGACGTGTATGCTTTCATAAAAAAAGGTTGACGCTCACGCAACGCCCTGTCAACTTAGTCAACACACGAGAGCAGTGACTGTTGGATGTACATCCAACGGCTGTCGTGCTTCTTAAATCTCTGCTCTTCATGCTCCAGCTGCTCAAACAAGTGCTGGCGGGACTACCTGCTCCCTCCTCCCGCGGCCGGCTATGCTGTCGCGCAGGCCTCACGGCCCCACCGTACTCCCATCGCTGGCCTAGCCATCCCTCTACTCACCCACACATGCTGTTATTCTCCGGCGACGGCAGACGAACCAGTAAACCCTCGTACTCCTCCGCGTGGGAAACAACTACCGAGTATTCCCTGGCTCCGTGTAGTTCCTTTCCTAGGCCTCGCCATCGTCAACCGCCCTGGTGCTCTCGGTGCAGCCTGGTCAACGTGGTCAATGAACGACATCCATCGGAAGTGGACTGTACGTGGAGAGGCTGACAGCTGGGTCCAAGGCCGCATGCAAGGAAATGCCTCCTTATTACACACAAAATAATGATTCCTCCAGCTGATAGCTAGGACCCACAGGAAGGGCCTCTGTATTTTGCGAAAAAAATGTTCCCCCCGCTGACAGGTCGGACCCACCAGCTATATCTTCGCACGCAAGGAAGTGCCTCCTTATTACGCCCAAAAAAATGAATACCCCCTGCTAGCTGGGACCCACAATATTGTTGGGTTGACTTGTGGGCCTACTAAGTTGATGGGGACAGAGGGATTTGTCAACTTAGTCAATAGTCCAGTGACCATATGATGTCCATCCAACGGCCATAGTGCTTCTTCAACCTCTGGTCTTCTTGCTCCAGCCGTCCAAAGCAGTGCCAGTCGTGCCACCTGCTCCTGCCTCCCGTGGCCGGCTGTGCTACCGCCTGCTCCTGCCTCCCATGGCCCGTCTCCGCATCGTCCCCTTCCTAGGACTCGCCGTCGTCCACCGCCGTGGTGCTCTTGGACGGCGTGGTAAATGTGGTCAACGACCGATTTCCATCAGAAGAGTACTATACGTGGAGAGGCTGACAGCTGGGTCCACGACAGCCGCAAGGAAGTGCCTCCTTATTATGCGGAAAATAATTATTCCTCCACCTGACAGCAGGGACCCACCAGCACTAGTATTTTGCGAAAAAAATTGTTTCCCCCTGACTGCAGGGACCCACCGGACGGGCCACCGTATTTCGCGAAAAAAATGTACCCCCCGCTATCAGCTCGGACCCACCGGAAGTGCCTCCTTATTACGCACAAAAAAATGAATACTCCCTCTGCTAGATGGGACCCACCTTGGTGGGAGGCTGTCTTGTGGGCCTACTAAGTTGACGGGGACGAAGGGCTTTCTCAACTTAGTCAATATGAACGATTCTAGCTCAAGTGACCGTACGATGTCCATCCAACGGCCGCAGTGCTTCTTCAACCTCTGGTCTTCTTGCTCCAGCCCAAAGCAGCACCGGTCGTGCTGCATGCTCCTACCTCCCGTGGCCGGCTGTGCTGCCGCGGAGGCCTCACCGCCCCTACTATTCCCACCGCTGGCCAGGCCCTGCGGCGACGGCAGCCTCACACCGCAGCCAAACCAGTGAACCCTCGTACTCCTCTCCGCACGGGCTTCCACTACCGCGTCTTCCCCGGCTCCGCGTCGTCCCCTTCCTAGGCCTCATCGTCGTCCACCGCCGTGGTGCTCTCCACGCGGCAATGGTCAGCGTGGTCAAGGAACGACTTCCTTCGGAAGAGTACTGTACGTGGAGAGGCTGACAGCTGGGTCCATGGCCACAGCCCAGTCTTTTTGTGATTTGCCAAGTAAGTCGCTTTGTCAGGCCTCTTGGGCTGCAAATCTTTCAAGACGAGGAGAGCTTTCATTCGGCTGGCCGAGAAAATGGCCCATCAGTAATGAGAAATGGGCTATACATTTTTAAAACACATCAAACCGGCAATTAGTTTCAAATTATTTTTTTCCATTTCAAGATTTTAAATTACATTAATTTTTATGCGTGGAAATTTGTTGGATTTTATATTGATATACATTTATTTTTAAAATCAGTTTGAATGTGAGTTGAAATTTCGGGATTAAAACAGTTCGGACCGCATCGAAATATGCAAAATTTTGTATAATTTTTTAACCGTGGCCACAATATGGGCTGTAATGCTAACAAAAAGAATATGGGCTCCAAAAAAACCTTAAGAATTAGCAAATGGGCTGTAAATTATTAGAAATAATGGCAGATGGCTTGTATGCTGTTTTCCACAGATTTGAGGCTTTCCTAAAAAAAGGTTGACGCACAAGCAGTGACGGTTGGATGTCCATCCAACGGACGTCGTGCTTCTTCAATCTCTACTCGTCCTGCTCCAGCCGCTCAAACAAGCGCCGGCGGGACTGCCTGCTCCCTCCTCCCTGCGGCAGGCTATGCTGCCGCGTAGGCCTCACCGCCCCACCGTACACCCATCGTTGGCCTAGCCATCCCTCTACTCACCCACACCTGCTGTTATTCTCCGGCGACGGCAGACGAACCAGTAAACCCTCGTACAGTCATACTCCCCTCCTCGTGGGAAACAACTGCCGAGTCTTCCCTGCCTCCGTGTCGTCCCCTTCCTAGGACTCGGTGTCGTCCACCGCCGTGGTGCTCTCGGTGCGGCGTGGTCAATGTGGTCAATGACCGACTTCCATCAGAAGAGTACTGTGCGTGGAGAGGCTGACAGCTGGGTCCACGGCGGCCGCAAGGAAGTGCCTCCTTATTACGCGCAAAATAATTATTCCTCCACCTGACAGCGGGGACCCACCGGACGGGCCACCGTATTACGTGAAAAAACGTTTCCCCCTGACTGCTGGGACCCACCAGCTACATCTTCGCACGCAAGGAAGTGCGTCCGGGCAAAAAAAACGATTCACCCCCCTGACTGCTGGGACCCACCAATTACATCTTCGCACGAAAGGAAGTGCTTCCGGGCAAAAAAAAAACGATTCGCCCCCTGACTACTGGGACCCACCAGCTACATCTTCGCAGGCAAGGAAGTGCCTGACAGTCGGGACCCACCTGGTTGAAGCGTACGTAGTGTTGTTATTCTGGTCGCGAACATGTACGTACATATATACTGGTCGATGTAGAGGCGCGCATGTGTCGTAGTAGAGGCACGCACGTAGCATGTACACGTACGTACAGCGGCCAGGGTGCAAGAAAGAAAATACGACCACGTATGTATACATACGGGCGGGGTCTCGAACGCCTACTCGCGCATACGTACATGGCTGGGTCGGAACGGAGAAACAGAGTCATCGTCGTGTTCATGGGGAGGCAACGGAATGCGTCGTGTTCATGGGGAGGCAACGGAATGCGTCGTGTTCATCGGGAGGTAGCGGAACGCGTGGGAGCCAACCGGCTTGGACGGAACAGGCAATGGAAACGAGGCCTAGCGTACCGCAGAACGGAGGAAACGGACCTCCTACATTCGGAACGGGGTCCTGTTGATCGGGTGGGGTGTGGCATACCGCAAAACGGAGGAAACGGACCTCCTACGGTCGAAACGGGGGTCCTGTTGATCGGGACAGGTGTGGCGTACTGCAAAACGGAAGAAACGAATGTCACATCCCTAGCTTCTGGCATTGCTCTAGGCTAGCTTCATGTGTGCATCATGTCTATATTTTTGAAACTTGAATTGAGGAATATTGGAAGCCTCAAAACCCTAAATAAAAGAGGGGCAAAAACCCTGGAAATCTCATTCATTGCTCCAAAGTGCTCCTCTTAAATGTTTGATAATTTTTGGTAAGGGTTCTGGTCCCAACCAAAATATTGAACATTTTTAAGGATTTATTTTTGGGACTTTGAATTTAAATCACTAGCTATTTGAAATTGAATTATATTCATATAATTAGAATATAATTTAAATACCCCTGAAATATTTTATAAGCTTTTGGAAAAGTCCATCTAGCAATATAAAAATATTCAGAGGAGCTTTGGCATTGTTTGAATTATTATTTTTAATTCAAACAGTGGCAAAAGAATTAAATAAAGAAAACAGAACAAAAATAAAAAAAAGAGCAAAGCATCTTACCTGGCGCTTACCTGGTGGCCCAACAGGACCGGCCCAGCTCCCCCACCTGGCCGGCCCAGCCCGCCACCGCTACCCCATGTCGTCTTCCCCCCCCCCCTCGCCCCGAAGCTGCTCGGTGGCGCGCGCGGCCACGCGCCCCGGCCACCTCCTCCCTCCCAGCCTGCCTGGCTCCTCCTCGACGCCCCGGTGACGCCACGCACCTCCCCGACCCCCCTCTCACTTCTCCCTCGCTCTCTGGACCTCCCTCCCCCCTCGCTCCTCTGTTTCTCCCCCCATGACCGAGAGTCGCCGTCGCCGCCGCTCGCCAAAACCACGGCCATCGGGCCTCCCTCGCTCCCCCGACTAGCCCAGAGGCTCCGCCTCAACCCCCTCTACCTCCTCAACGAGCCACGAGGCCCCGGACGTGCCGCATCGCCGCCATCGACGTCGTCTTCTACCTCGGACCCGCCGGCCGTCTTCGTCAAATTCGTCGGCTCCGGTGCCTCCCCGAGCTCTCCGAGGCCACCACTGCACCCGCTGTGAGCTCCTGTGCTGATTCCCCCTCTTTCCGTGCCCCACCTCCCTCTCTAGCTAGCCCCACCACTTTGCCCGAGAATCTCTCGCCGCCGGCCATGGCGTGGCCGTGGCCACAGCCACCCCAGCTCGTATCCGAGGCCACTGTCGTGCTCACCGTGATCTCAGGAGTCCGTAGAGGCCCTCAGCTGACCTCGCCGTGCCGTGTAACGTCGAACCCGAGCACGCCCGAGCTCCGGCCGCCGCTGCCGAGCTCGGGGCCGTCGTCTCCGGCCGCCCTAGCTGCTGCTGCTTGCTGAAACGGGCGCGGGTGAGCTCCAGCTCTCCGTAGCCGCTCTCCTCCGTCCATTTGGACGCCGGAGGAGTGAGCCCGAGCCCTCCGCCGCGCCTGTTGCCACCGGCGACGAGCCGCCGGCGGGTTAGGCCCCGCTGACCAGGGGTTTGACCCCCCCTGGGTCGATGACAGGTGGGGCCAGCCCCCCTGCTAATTAGTTTAGTCTATTTTAACTAATTACCCCCTCTGCTGACACTGACATGCGGGCCCAGGCTCTAATTAAATTAGGTTAGTTAGGTAGTCACTGACGTGTGGACCCCACACGTCAGGTTTGACTCTGGGCGACCCAGTTGACCTGCTGACGTCATGATGATGTCAGGCTGACGCAATAAGTATTTCTGGATTTAAAAATAATCAGGAAATTTCAGAAAATGCCTAAAACTTCAATAAATCATAGAAAATTAACCGTAACTCCAAATTAAATAATTTATATATGAAAAATTATCAGAAAAATTCAAGGAATCCATCTGTACCATTTTCATGCATGTTAGAACAACTTATAGGTGCTGTTTAGCACAAATCAATTAAAGGGCATTTATTTAATCACATATGGAGTTTGAATTTGAATTTTATATTCAAACCAACTTCATTTAATCTGGTTTTAGTTGCATTAGCCCAAAACACATTCATTTTGCCATGTCATGATCATGCATCATATTGTGCATTGCATTGATCGTGTTTTTCTGTATTTGCCGGTAATTGTCCCCTCTCGATAGACGTGATACCGATGATGTGATCGCTGACACTGATGAAGCCTCAATGTTATCTTCAGAAGTGCCAGGCAAGCAAACCCCCTTGTTCATTCCGATACAATCCTACTCTCTCGCTCCTGCTCTCTTTTACTGCATTAGGACAACAATGATTCATCTGTTACTTGCTGCGGTAGCTGAACCCCTTTATCCTTTGCATGACCTGTCATTGCCACAGTAAATAGATGAAACCCACTAGCATGAGTAGGAGTTGTTTGAGCCCTGATGTGCCTACTCATTCATGCTTGTTTGTCATGCCTGCTACTGCTTAGAGTTGAGTCAGGTCTGATTCATCGGGGATGAATCAGAGGCGGGTGAACATGTCCTACTGTGTGTGAGCTAAGTGTGTGAACACGATTTGGTAAAAGGTGTCGGTGAGAGGCCATGTAGGAGTACATGGTGGGTTGTCTCATCGAAGCCGTCCTCAGGAACTGAGTTCTGTGTTTGTGATCCATGATTCAGCTACTACCATACATTGGGCCCTGAAATATGACCCCGCTCGACTTCTTATTCACCCTTGTCCTCTGTCCAGGAGTTGCAAGTAGTTTCTGGTGTTTGTAGTATGCTGGAGGCCATGGACAGCGCTGACCATAGGGGTGGGCTGTGATGCGGTAGGCACGTGGCCGGGTATACCGGGCGCCCGTTTGGTGTCACGGAACCCTGTTCACATCGTTTGGGGCTGTGAGCGAAACTCCGGCCGGATCTCCTCATGGATGGAACCCGAATAGGTGATAAACCTGGACTAGAGACTTGAGTGTTTAGGTAGGTCGTGGTCTACACCCACGTCGGCTTTCGCTTGAAGTCTGCCGAGCACATGTCGTCTGCAGACGCTAAGTGGTGGAAACATGTATGAAGAAGTACACCCCTGCATGGTTAACATCATCTATTCGAATAGCCGTGTCCGCGGAAAAGGACTTCTGGGTTGCTTATATCAGTTCATAGACAAGTGAAAGTGGATACTTTAAAATGCGCAAGATAAGCGTGAGTGCTATGGATGGCGTTCTCGTAGGGAGACGGGAGCGGATCCATAGTGGTGTATTGATATGGTGAATATGTGGACTCGTGTGCGCCACCTCAAAAGAGTCGCTTGCAGTCGTAGTTTAGGATAGCCACCGAGTCAAAGCTGGCTTGCTGCAGTCAAACTCCACCATCCCCTTTGTTGATAATGAGGCATATGTAGTTAGTTCTGATGTAAGTCTTGCTGGGTACATTTGTACTCACGTTTGCCTATTTTATGTTTTTGCAGAGAGACTTCGGTCTCACTAGTAGTTCCACGTGGACTTCGACGTTTAGCTTGTTACCTCAGCTACGATCTTGTGCCCTCGGCAGTATCTGATAGATAGTCAGGCTTCTCAGCCTTTTCGTTTATAGATGTCTGTACTCAGACATGATAGCTTCCGCATGTGCTTTGACTTGTATGCTCTGATTGTTGGGTCATGAGACCCATGTTTGTAATATCTCGCTCCTCGGAGCCTATTGATTAAATTACTTGAGTCATAGAGTCATTTTGTGATGCCATGTTGTATTGCACATATCGAGCATATTGTGTGTATGTTATTGAAATGGTTGGTATGTGTGGGATCTGACCATCTAGTTGTTTATCTTTAGTAGCCTCTCTTACCGGGAAATGTCTCCTAGTGTTTCCATTGAGCCTTGGTAGCTTGCTACTGCTCCGGAACACTTAGGCTGGCCGGCATGTGTCCTTCTTCGTTCCTGTGTCTGTCCCTTCGGGGAAATGTCACGCGATGAATACCGGAGTCCTGTTAGCCCGCTACAGCCCGGTTCACCGGAGTCCTGCTAGCCCAGTGCTACAGCCTGGATTCACTCGCTGATGACCGACACGTTCGATGCTGGGTCATGGATGCCTGTCCCTGTAAGTCTGTGCCACTTTGGGTTTACGACTAGCCATGTCAGCCCGGGCTCCTTATCATATGGATGCTAGCGACACTGTCATATACGTGTGCCAAAAGGCGCAAACGGTCCCGGGCAAAGGTAAGGCGACACCCGTGGGAATACCGTGCGTGAGGCCGCAAAGTGATATGAGGTGTTACATGCTAGATCGATGTGGCATTGAGTCGGGGTCCTGACAGCGTTGGTATCAGAGCTTGACTGCCTGTAGGATTACCAAGCCAAACTGGTCGAAGTTGAGTCTAGAAATGCTTTAGTTATATAAGGGAATTGATTGTGGGATGGAACGTAAGGCTCTTTTTACTCCTTATACCTTATGCCTTCTGATCTGAGTCATCTTATCTTTCCTGCGGGGATTAAGAACTAGGCTATCTCTTCTTTCTATTAGGATCACGTGTTACTAATCAGTAGACTTATAAGATTGTTGGATTTAAGTCTCAGTTCAGTTCCTACTACTTCCGTATGTTAATTGTTGATCTCGGAACCTTGATATTGTGCTTCTGAGTGGTTATGCCACCATTTTTGTGATTGTCTCAAATCTTTTTGAGAAATTATAGCTGTTATGCTGTCCGAGTCATCCCAGATTTCTAAATAGTCCGATGCATTTGCAAATCCCTTCCTTCTGTTTCCGATGTTCCCATGGGCCAGATTAACCACACTAATCGGTGTGTTGAGGTAATTATTGCCTCGACATATAGGTTGGAATTATTATTATGACCCTAAGTGCTTAGGGGATCATCTAGTGGTCTAGCCATGATTTGTGTCCTAGTGTGAAGATTCTGGCCTTTATTCTCGGAAGCATCCCGTGATGCTACTTAGTAGTAGGTATTCTACTCCTGGGTTCTGAACCCGAGATTCACTCTACCTACTTCATGTTGATAGTAATTGCTAGTGCCTTTAGGATATTAGTAACCTTTGCGATAGTCCTTGAAGTCCGTGGTATCTTCTTCTTCCAAATACCATGAACTACTTATGGCAGATGTTTATTGGATCAAAAAAAAATCACAATTAGAGTACTCTTGAGGAGTTCTCCATTCATAAATCGTGACTCTGCCAGTTCTACCTTTCTGCATGGGTTATCCGGAAGAAATATGTTGAACTTGGTTCGACATACTAATCTATGCATCCACAACTCAGAAAGTTATATGTTCCTTTGAGTTGTTCTCTTTAGTTGCATTCTGACCCTCGTCTATCAATTGATAGTCAAGAGTATGCGTGCATTCGTTTATCGATGCCTATGACTCTTGTGGTCTGTCAAGCCATTCTATTCCGGAATGACTAGGAGAAACAAACTCCGGTACCTCTTCCATATCTAGGATTGGGTCAAAGTAGTTGTATTCCGCAGATCAAATGCCAATCCAGCTTTTCGTTCTGCTCTACCTTGGAGTATTACATATTTTATATCGAGATTGTTATAGGAATTGCACACCATCCCATGAACTCTTGGTACAGTGACACTTCTTGCCATCACTGTTCATTCCTCGGCCCTCGTGTTGATGCAACCGGAATACCGACAAATGAATTGTGATGTGTGAAATCAATACTGCTAGCAACTCTGTTGCTTGGTAGTTAAAGGATAATAATTTCATTCTTAGTATGTTGGTTTTCGAATCATCCTTCTAAGACTGATCGTGCTACCTAGTCCTTATTTCGGTGCACCCTTCGATTGATGAGTTAGGATCTTGTCAAGTCCTCACTCATTTGATCATATCGTCTTGCCCTCAAAAGCAAGATTGTTCTCGAGCTTAGTAACATACCGGTGGTTCGTGACTTTCCAAATATCTTCCTGGAGGTGTTACCGGGTTGTCACCTGACCGCTATGTTGAGTTCGTGATCAAGTTGGTTTCTTGTGAACCACCTTCTCTCCAAGAATCAGTGTTAGATATCCCTGAGCTAGTTGGTTAAGCTAGACAACAACTTAGAGAGTTGGAAGATAAAAGCTTGTCTGACTTAGTTCGTTCCAAAGGGATATTCTTGTGTAGTGTGTGTTGAAGAAAGATGATATCTTCATCGATTGGTCCTTGTGATCAGTTGCTGGACCTATTGTCTTATCAATCCTTTGATTTGAGTGTGGGCTATCGTCAAATCAAATCAGTACCAACGATGCTCGTAATGTTGTCTTATTCGTGGTTGATCCCTCGAGCATACACCATTATATCTTTTGGGTCTGACCAATGCTATCACTTGTTCACTTAACTATGGAATTCCTTTTAAAAGGAAACCCAGATGAATTGTTGTTGTGCCCATTGACAACATCCTTGTCTTCTCCATAATTTTGCTGATCATTAAGTTAGTGTTGGAAACTTTTGAAAGCATTTGTTCATGCTAGCTCATGAAGCATATGTTTGGATGAAGGTAGTGACTTCCTTTAATTCATGTGCATCTGATGCAAGTTGCCGCCGTGGATTCGAGAAAGTCAATGTTGCTTTCTTTGGAATCATTCCAAATCAGTCATGCACACGTGCGAAGAATGTTGTGGTTTGAAGACTTGCAACCTTCAATCTATATGTATCCCTAGCACACCAAGCCACTGATTGATTTGTTCAAGGAGAAGGAGTTCCTTCATAAGAGCTAATCCGAACTTATGGAAGAACTTCGATACCCTCGTTGATAGTTCCCCCTCCTGAACTCGGTAGTGTTTTATTATAAGACTACCACGTGGTCATGCTTGTCTGGGACAACGTGTTCACATGTTTGTAGCAGAACCAGCTCATGTTTTGGAGCTTGCTATCGTAGTTCATCTCCCGAGAATCCCGCAACGTCATCTCGTCGATTTGTGTTGCAAACTTTCATTTTTCTTCCTAAGACTCGATGAGCCTGGAATATCCTAACACCAACCAGAGCTGAATCTCAGGCAGATATGATGGTTGGAACATTTCCCTAAGAACTATAATATTGGTCTCTCGATAACCGGTAAGGTGGATGTCGTGGCCAACACACCCATCCGGTAGACCTATTGTTATAGTATCTTGTTTGAGGAAGTTGGCCACCCCCCCCCATAGGGATTTCGTAGGATTTACTCCCTAGTTGCCCCTATGGATTTTTGTGTTCCCGAAGTCCGACCTTTTACTTGATGTTTTAGATATCAAACCATATCTATGAATGGGTTATACTAGCACATCAAGGAGAACATTAGAAGCGGAGTGCTAAATGTCTCTCGGTCGATCATCCAGATTTTATTTGCTTGGCCTCGCTAAGGTGAAATATGAGAAAGTGTTATCCTCCTTCGCATCTGCATCGTCCATCGCTATTTATCACGATAGTGTGTTGTGTTATCAGCACCCTTGACGCGGTTGTTGATAAAACCTTGATGATTATGGAAATGCTCAAGTTCTTGAGAGCACGCACAAGCACTACGTGTTATCATCATCTCTAACTGGGATTCCTCTCAGTTTCCTCGGCAAATGCTATGACCTTTTCAAACAGTGAATTCACTCTCTATTGTTGGGTTCTTCCCCAGTTACCAGAATCATTCCTAGCATTTGCATTTTGTTCCTAGCTTGCACCGCCAATGTGCCATTCTACCATGGGTCTCTTCCATTTCCGGTGATAAGCAAATTCATCCATTACGTTGTCTTCAACAAGGTAATCCACATCATCCAAGTCCGAGTATGCCATTCTACCGACCCCCTCCAAACGATCGCTCGAGAATTGCCTTAGGCTGGTATAAAGAGTTTCAATGATCTCGGAATCAAAAGTAATTCTTTTTGCCACTTAAGGGGATATCTCTACGAGTCACCTTCCCTAAGGTGTATCGTTATGGTATCATGGCAACTCAACTCCTCGCTACGTGACAATCGTTTACCACCTTCTTAGGTGTGGAATTGTTGTCTACCTAGTGAACCTTCGTCATCCGTTTCTTTCCACCCCTCTTGATGTGTATCTCGTGTCTCAACCCGAGAGATGGTCTTATGTCTCATTCCGTGAGTTGTTCGATCTTCAAGGAGATCAACCCTTCTAGAGTCTCCTTCTTTCCTCCATGTCATGTTGACAGGATTTTTCAAGGCAAGACTTCAAGACAAAATGGTGTTCAAATCAACGTTCATTTGAAGTGCCACCTGGATCGTGAAGATTGTACTAGTTTGCGTTTCCCCTTCATCCTACCCTACGCTTGAATCTCGAGACGAGATTCTTGTTTAGTGGGGGTGAGTTGTCACATACCTAGCTTCTGGCATTGCTCTAGGCTAGCTTCATGTGTGCATCATGTCTATATTTTTGAAACTTGAATTGAGGAATATTGGAAGCCTCAAAACCCTAAATAAAAGAGGGGCAAAAACCCTGGAAATCTCATTCATTGCTCCAAAGTGCTCCTCTTAAATGTTTGATAATTTTTGGTAAGGGTTCTGGTCCCAACCAAAATATTGAACATTTTTAAGGATTTATTTTTGGGACTTTGAATTTAAATCACTAGCTATTTGAAATTGAATTATATTCATATAATTAGAATATAATTTAAATACCCCTGAAATATTTTATAAGCTTTTGGAAAAGTCCATCTAGCAATATAAAAATATTAGGAGGAGCTTTGGCATTGTTTGAATTATTATTTTTAATTCAAACAGTGGCAAAAGAATTAAATAAAGAAAACAGAACAAAAATAAAAAAAAGAGCAAAGCATCTTACCTGGCGCTTACCTGGTGGCCCAACAGGACCGGCCCAGCTCCCCCACCTGGCCGGCCCAGCCCGCCACCGCTACCCCCTGTCGTCTTCCCCCCCCCCCTCGCCGCGAAGCTGCTCGGTGGCGCGCGCGGCCACGCGCCCCGGCCACCTCCTCCCTCCCAGCCTGCCTGGCTCCTCCTCGACGCCCCGGTGACGCCACGCACCTCCCCGACCCCCCTCTCACTTCTCCCTCGCTCTCTGGACCTCCCTCCCCCCTTGCTCCTCTGTTTCTCCCCCCATGACCGAGAGTCGCCGTCGCCGCCGCTCGCCAAAACCACGGCCACCGGGCCTCCCTCGCTCGCCCGACTAGCCCAGAGGCTCCGCCTCAACCCCCTCTACCTCCTCAACGAGCCACGAGGCCCCGGACGTGCCGCATCGCCGCCATCGACGTCGTCTTCTACCTCGGACCCGCCGGCCGTCTTCGTCAAATTCGTCGGCTCCGGTGCCTCCCCGAGCTCGCCGAGGCCACCACTGCACCCGCTGTGAGCTCCTGTGCTGATTCCCCCTCTTTCCGTGCCCCACCTCCCTCTCTAGCTAGCCCCACCACTTTGCCCGAGAATCTCTCGCCGCCGGCCATGGCGTGGCCGTGGCCACAACCACCCCAGCTCGTATCCGAGGCCACTGTCGTGCTCACCGTGATCTCAGGAGTCCGTAGAGGCCCTCAGCTGACCTCGCCGTGCCGTGTAACGTCGAACCCGAGCACACCCGAGCTCCGGCCGCCGCTGCCGAGCTCGGGGCCGTCGTCTCCGGCCGCCCTAGCTGCTGCTGCTTGCTGAAACGGGCGCGGGTGAGCTCCAGCTCTCCGTAGCCGCTCTCCTCCGTCCATTTGGACGCCGGAGGAGTGAGCCCGAGCCCTCTGCCGCGCCTGTTGCCACCGGCGACGAGCCGCCGGCGGGTTAGGCCCCACTGACCAGGGGTTTGACCCCCCCTGGGTCGATGACAGGTGGGGCCAGCCCCCCTGCTAATTAGTTTAGTCTATTTTAACTAATTACCCCCTCTGCTGACACTGACATGCGGGCCCAGGCTCTAATTAAATTAGGTTAGTTAGGTAGTCACTGACGTGTGGACCCCACACGTCAGGTTTGACTCTGGGCGACCCAGTTGACCTGCTGACGTCATGATGATGTCAGGCTGACGCAATAAGTATTTCTGGATTTAAAAATAATCAGGAAATTTCAGAAAATACCTAAAACTTCAATAAATCATAGAAAATTAACCGTAACTCCAAATTAAATAATTTATATATGAAAAATTATCAGAAAAATTCAAGGAATCCATCTGTACCATTTTCATGCATGTTAGAACAACTTATAGGTGCTGTTTAGCACAAATCAATTAAAGGGCATTTATTTAATCACATATGGAGTTTGAATTTGAATTTTATATTCAAACCAACTTCATTTAATCTGGTTTTAGTTGCATTAGCCCAAAACACATTCATTTTGCCATGTCATGATCATGCATCATATTGTGCATTGCATTGATCATGTTTTTCTGTATTTGCCGGTAATTGTCCCCTCTCGATAGACGTGATACCGATGATGTGATCGCTGACACTGATGAAGACTCAATGTTATCTTCAGAAGTGCCAGGCAAGCAAACCCCCTTGTTCATTCCGATACAATCCTACTCTCTCGCTCCTGCTCTCTTTTACTGCATTAGGACAACAATGATTCATCTGTTACTTGCTGCGGTAGCTGAACCCCTTTATCCTTTGCATGACCTGTCATTGCCACAGTAAATAGATGAAACCCACTAGCATGAGTAGGAGTTGTTTGAGCCCTGATGTGCCTACTCATTCATGCTTGTTTGTCATGCCTGCTACTGCTTAGAGTTGAGTCAGGTCAGATTCATCGGGGATGAATCAGAGGCGGGTGAACATGTCCTACTGTGTGTGAGCTAAGTGTGTGAACACGATTTGGTAAAAGGTGTCGGTGAGAGGCCATGTAGGAGTACATGGTGGGTTGTCTCATCGAAGCCGTCCTCAGGAACTGAGTTCTGTGTTTGTGATCCATGATTCAGCTACTACCATACATTGGGCCCTGAAATATGACCCCGCTCGACTTCTTATTCACCCTTGTCCTCTGTCCAGGAGTTGCAAGTAGTTTCTGGTGTTTGTAGTATGCTGGAGGCCGTGGACAGCGCTGACCGTAGGGGTGGGCTGTGATGCGGTAGGCACGTGGCCGGGTATACCGAGCACCCGTTTGGTGTCACGGAACCCTGTTCACATCGTTTGGGGCTGTGAGCGAAACTCCGGCCGGATCTCCTCATGGATGGAACCCGAATAGGCGATAAACCTGGACTAGAGACTTGAGTGTTTAGGTAGGTCGTGGTCTACACCCACGTCGGCTTTCGCTTGAAGTCTGCCGAGCACATGTCGTGTGCAGACGCTAAGTGGTGGAAACATGTATGAAGAAGTACACCCCTGCAGGGTTAACATCATCTATTCGAATAGCCGTGTCCGCGGAAAAGGACTTCTGGGTTGCTTATATCAGTTCATAGACAAGTGAAAGTGGATACTTTAAAATGCGCAAGATAAGCGTGAGTGCTATGGATGGCGTTCTCGTAGGGAGACGGGAGCGGATCCATAGTGGTGTATTGATATGGTGAATATGTGGACTCGTGTGCGCCACCTCAAAAGAGTCGCTTGCAGTCGTAGTTTAGGATAGCCACCGAGTCAAAGCTGGCTTGCTGCAGTCAAACTCCACCATCCCCTTTGTTGATAATGAGGCATATGTAGTTAGTTCTGATGTAAGTCTTGCTGGGTACATTTGTACTCACGTTTGCCTATTTTATGTTTTTGCAGAGAGACTTCGGTCTCACTAGTAGTTCCACGTGGACTTCGACGTTTAGCTTGTTACCTCAGCTACGATCTTGTGCCCTCGGCAGTATCTGATAGATAGTCAGGCTTCTCAGCCTTTTCGTTTATAGATGTCTGTACTCAGACATGATAGCTTCCGCATGTGCTTTGACTTGTATGCTCTGATTGTTGGGTCATGAGACCCATGTTTGTAATATCTCGCTCCTCGGAGCCTATTGATTAAATTACTTGAGTCATAGAGTCATTTTGTGATGCCATGTTGTATTGCACATATCGAGCATATTGTGTGTATGTTATTGAAATGCTTGGTATGTGTGGGATCTGACCATCTAGTTGTTTATCTTTAGTAGCCTCTCTTACCGGGAAATGTCTCCTAGTGTTTCCATTGAGCCTTGGTAGCTTGCTACTGCTCCGGAACACTTAGGCTGGCCGGCATGTGTCCTTCTTCGTTCCTGTGTCTATCCCTTCGGGGAAATGTCACGCGATGAATACCGGAGTCCTGTTAGCCCGCTACAGCCCGGTTCACCGGAGTCCTGCTAGCCCAGTGCTACAGCCTGGATTCACTCGCTGATGACCGACACGTTCGATGCTGGGTCATGGATGCCTGTCCCTGTAAGTCTGTGCCACTTTGGGTTTACGACTAGCCATGTCAGCCCGGGCTCCTTATCATATGGATGCTAGCGACACTGTCATATACGTGTGCCAAAAGGCGCAAACGGTCCCGGGCAAAGGTAAGGCGACACCCGTGGGAATACCGTGCGTGAGGCCGCAAAGTGATATGAGGTGTTACATGCTAGATCGATGTGGCATTGAGTCGGGGTCCTGACAACGAACCTCCTACGGTCGAAACGGGGGTCCTGTTGATCAGGAGGGGTGGGGCGTACTGCAAAACGGATGAAATGGACTTGTGTTGGAGCGCTACGGTCGAAATGGGGGTCCTGTTCATTAGGAGGGGTGTGGCGTACCGCAAAATGGGACTCCACAGGATACTATTCATCTCCACCGTCGACCTCCTCCGGCCTCCACGGGCTACCGTCGACCTCCTCCAGCCTCCACGGGCTCCTGTTCATCCAGCATCCACCGCGCGCTACTCCACTGCTACTATTCAACCACCCCTCCACTGTCTACTGTTCATCTAGCCCTCCACCATCTACTATTCATCTAGCCCTCCACCGTCTACTATTCCAGCCCTCCACACCACGGGGTCCTGTTCAACCACCCCTCCACGGCCACCCCTCCATCGTCTACTGTTCATCCAGCCCTCCACACCATGGGGTCCTGTTCATCCAGAGGCAACGCCACCGCTCACTGTTCATCCAACCCCCCCCCCCCCCGCAACACTCACTGTTCATCCAATCGATCGACTTCAGTTAGCAGCAGTAGCGAAGGAATCGCTCCATCGGGTTTAGTTAACAGCCATCGATCGATCAATCGGGTTCAGTAACGCGTAGCCTGCAGTGCAATCACTCGGGTTCAGTTAGAGCCCAACGCCTCGCTCGGGTTCAGTTAGAGCCAACACCTTGCACCTGTACGAGAGAAACGCGCATCGCTCGGCCCCCGACCTCCCACCGTAACTGGCAACTCCTCGAAATTTTCCTCCCCCTCGCTTCTACCATGGTTTTTCCGTCATGGACGGCCCAAAGAATGTCATGCAGCTGCGTCTCCGCCCCCCCCAGGACGAAAAGCCCATTTTCCGTCATGATTTTTTGTCATAGAAGTAGGAGCCCACCACATCTATGATGATACTGGGTTTTGTCACAATTATCGTCATAGAACTATCATATGTATGACAGAAAAAAAATTCGTTCGGCCCAAAATGTCACGGATGTGTCTTTTTTTTTGTAGTGATCATCAAAACTTGGTGGTTGAGCAACATATACTTCTTCCTCAAGCTTACCATTGAGGAATGCACTTTTCACGTCCATTTGATGTAAGATGATATTATGATGGTTAGCATAAGCAAGCAATATGTGAATAGCTTCAAGTCTAGCAACAGGTGCAAAAGTTTCATCGAAATCAATTCCTTCAACCTATGTGTATCCTTGAGCTACAAGACGAGCCTTATTCCTCACCAAAAGGCCATTTTCATCTTGTTTGTTTCGTTAGATCCATTTGGTGCTGATGATGTTGTGCTTGCATGGGTCTGGTCACTTTACAAGCTCCAACACATTGTTGAGCTTGAATTGATGCAATTCATCCTACATAGCTTGAATCCACTTATATTCCATAATGCTTCATCAACTTTGGTGGGCTCTATGATAGAGACAAATGCAAAATGCCCACACAAGTTAGACAAATGTGAAGCTTTTGAGCGCGTGAGAGGACCTGGTGCGTTGATGTTGTTGATAATTCTCTCAATCTGCACTTCATTTGCAACGCGAGGATGAGCAGGTTGATGACTTTGATTTGGCCCAGCAATTTCTTCAAGGCCATTTTCTTCAGTAGCACCAGCATGATTTTCTTCATGATCCAGAATGACTTCTTTGGCAGATTCTTCGGTAGGGATGACATCCTCAGTAGCCTTGAACTTGATGGATTCCTCAGGTGACATTTCATCTAGCACAGGAGTTAGGTGCTCTCTTTGCAAGCCATTAGTTTCATCGAACCGCACATCTACAGTTTCAACAACCTTGTGATGATAGGTGTTGAAGACTCTGTAGGTGTGCGAGTCCTTTTTGTAACCAAGCATAAAACCCTCATGTGCTTTTGGTGCAAATTTAGAGTGGTGGTGAGGATCTCTAATCCAGCATTTAGCACCGAAGACTTTCAAATAACTTACATTGGGTTTCTTGTCAATGAGGAGTTCATATGAGGTCTTTTTGAAGAATTTGTGAAGATATACCCTGTTGATGATGTGGCATTCAGTATCATTAGCATCTGGCCAAAAACGCTGTGGAGTTTCATATTCATCAAGCATAGTGAGAGACATCTCAACAAGAGTCCTGTTCTTGCGCTCCATGACGCCATTTTGCTGAGGAGTATAGGGAGCAGATAACTCGTGAGTAATACCAAGTATATCAAGATATTCATCAAGACCAGTGCTTTTGAACTTGGTTCCATTATCACTCCTGATATGCTTGATCTTCACACCGTAGTTCGTAGATGCTCTTGAGGATAATTGTTTGAAGACTTCTAGCACTTCATTTTTGTAAGTGATGATATGCACCCAGGTGTAACAAGAATAATCATCAACAATAACAAAAGCCATATAATGATGCATAATTAATGAACGTGGCATAGTGAGTAGGGCCAAAGAGATCCATGTGAAGTAATTCAAAGGGATGAGAAGTAGTCATGATAGTCTTCGAGGGAAGCTTGGCTCTGGTTATCTTTCCAGCCTCACAAGCCCCACAAAGATGATCTTTGAGGAATTTGACACCTTCGATGCCAATGACATGCTTCTTCTGCGCGAGTGTATGCAAGTTCCTCATCCCAGCATGACCAAGTCGTTGATGCCATAACCAGCCTTCTAAAGCTTTTGCAAGTAGACATGTGGCAGGTTGTGGTCCTCTAGATAAATCAACAATATACAAGTTACCTCTCCTAAAGCCTTCGAAGACTTTGGAATTGTTAGATTCCACTAGCACAATGCAACGATATTTGCCAAAGACGACAACCATATCAAGATCACAAAGCATTGAGACAGACATGAGGTTCAATCGTAAGGACTTGAAAGGCATGACTTTGTCCATGTGTCTATCCTTTGAGATCGCAACCCTATCTAGAACCAATACCTTGCTTTTGCCTTTGTTAGCGTAGGTGATATGCTTTAGATGAGATGGAGATAAAGCAGTATCCATCAATAAGTTCCTGTCACCGATCATGCGATTTGTACATCCACTGTCGAGGACCCACTCAGTAGCTTTGGGTTGTTCATCCTGCTGATGAATTAGTGCAACGTACGAACCCATATACTTCATTAGTGAAGAATATGATATCAATTTCATCAACAATAACAGATATAGCAATTATGATGACGTGAGAAATGAGTAATTCATTTCTTCATGATTTTCTTGCATCCATTCAAGCACATTCAGGTCTCCAGTAAATTCTTCAAACGATTAAGTTCTTCTAGAGACCGGACCTTGCATGAGAGATTAGTTCTTTTTCTTCACCACCCACATCTGGAGGGGTGGCAAAGAATTCATCATTCTGCGAACTCCTTAAGAAAAAGATGGCACTGAAGCCAGTGCACTTCGTTTCACAGAAGAGGGGTTAGAATAAGCATATGAATAAGGAGAGAAATTCTTTGAGGACTTATGAACATAATGGTTTGAAGAATAATGCACATATTCATAGCCTTTAGAATTTCCCTGCTAAACAGAAGTGTTACCACAATGAAGTTCATATGAGTATTTGGATCCACGTGAGGAATTTGATTCAAATGAAGAGTTTGGTCCATAAGAGGACTTGGATCCATATGAAGATTTTGATCCATATGAAGAATTTGATCTGGGGTTCCTATTCTTCATAGGTGGTGTCATGATGACATTCACCTGAAGATTTTCAAGGCACCTTTTGGGAACCCATTTCTTCATAGGGGGACCATTCCTGCAGTTAGTTCCAACATATCGAGCAAATACTTGACCATTCTGATTCTTGAACAATTTATAGTTGGAGTCAAATGACTCATCAGAGGAATATGAAGAATCACAAGTAAAGCCAAATAAAGTGCACGGATCTACAGGAGGTCCTGCCGCAGCAACCCATGAGGTTTTGGGGTACTGCTCAGGTTTCCAGTAGGTCCCATTAGCATTGAGTTTCCTCTCAAAGGCAATACCCTCTTTCCTAGGGTTCCTGTTCAAGATCTACTTTTTGAGCACATCACAAAGAGTCTGATGCCCTTTGAGGCTTTTGTATATGCCCGTCACATACAATTCCTTCAACCCTGCATTATTATCACTGATACTTGTGGTATCCTCCGATTAGGAATTTGTGACCACAGAGACAGTTGAAGAATTTGCAGCAATAGAAGCGTTTGAACATTCAGGTGATTATGCATTTCAGACATGGTGGGATAAATTATTCCTAAGCGGAACTGACCTGTTGAGCAAGCAATGAATCATTTTCCTTTTGAAGATCTTCATAACTTGCTTTTAACTTCTCAAGATCTTGCTTTCTCTAAAGAAATTCATAAGAAAGCTTCTCATGATCAGATAAGAGAGTGTTATGAGGATTTTTAAGATTGTCAAACTTAGACTGAAGTCTTTGAAGATTATCAGTCAAAGTCTTAGTTCGATTCAATTCCTCACCCAACAGGTCATTGCTTTTTTCTAGCAGATTTTGATTCTTTTCCAAAGCCTTTGGTTGTTTAACAGAAAGGGAAGGAAGTTGAGTGTAGCTGGGTCCAAATTCATCACCAGATTCATCATCACTGGATTAAGAAAGGTAGCATTCAGTTACCTTGGCACGTTTTGCCATAAGGCATGGTGCAGAAGATGATGATTCTGGAGCGAAAGTCATCTCTTTGAGTGATTCCTTGAAATCCTCAAACCAAGGATCATGGCGAGATCGATGACCTTCATAGACCTCAGTGAGTCGGTCCCAGATAAGCTTCGCATGGTTGAGATGCATGATGTTCCTGAACTAATTTTGGGACAAACAGGAGCATATGATATCTTTCGCCATGAGGTTAAGTAGAGTGTACTTGCGAATATCATTAGCCTCCGTGATGGATAATTATGCCGGATGCGATTCCTCATGTAATAGTTATAACATAGGGTGACATAGAACTAGCTCCAGTTCATCAATGTAATGTAGGCATGTATTCCGTAAATAGTCATACGTGCTTATGGAAAAGAACTTGCATGACATCTTTTATCCTACCCTCCCGTAGCAGCGGGGTCCTAGTGGAAACTAAGGGATATTAAGGCCTCCTTTTAATAGAGAACCGGAACAAAGCATTAGCACATAGTGAATACATGAACTCCTCAAACTACGGCCATCACCAAGAAGTATCCCGATTATTGTCACTTCGGGGTTGTCAGATCGTAACACATAATAGGGGACTATAGACTTGCAAGATAGGATCAAGAACACACATATATTCATGAAAACATAATAGGTTCAGATCTGAAATCATGCACTTGGGCCCTAGTGACAAGCATTAAGCATAGCAAAGTCATAGCAACATCAATCTCATAACATAGTGGATACTAGGGATCAAACCCTAACAAAACTAACTTAATTACATGGTAAATCTCATCCAACCCATCACCATCCAGCAAGCCTACGATGGAATTACTCACGCATGGCGGTGAGCATCATGAAATTGGTGATGGAGGATGGTTGATGATGACGACGGCGATGAATCCCCCTCTCCGGAGCCCCGAACGGACTCTAGATCAGCCCTCCTAAGAGAGATTAGGGCTTGGCGGCGGCTCTGTGTCGTAAAACACGATGAAACTTTCTCCTTGATTTTTTTCTCCCCGAGACGGAATATATGGAGTTTGAGTTGAGGTCGGTGGAGGTCCAGGGGGCCCACGAGATAGGAGGCCGCGCCCTATAGGGGGGGTGCCCCCTGTCTCGTGGACAGGCCCTGGCCCCCTGGCATTAATTCTTTTGCCAAAAATTCTTATTAATTCCAAAAAGTGCCTCCGTGGATTTCCAGGACATTCTGAGAACTTTTCTTTTGTACACATAAAACAACATCATGGTAGTTCTGCTGAAAACAACGTCATTCCGGGTTAGTTTCATTCAAATCATGCAAGTTAGAGTCGAAAACAAGGGCAAAAGTGTTTGGAAAAGTAGATACGTTAGAGATGTAAAGCTTAAACCTTTGCGTGTCCTCAAGCAATTCAGTTGGTAAACTGAAAGTGATAAAGAAAAACTTTTACAAACTCTGTTTGCCCTTGTTGTTTTAAACATGAAAAGCCAGCATTCAAGTTTCAGCAAATATTATGAACTAACCATACTTACAATAACACTTAGCTCTCACAATTACTCATATCAATAACATAATCAGCTAGCGAGCCATAATAATAAAACTCGGATGACAACACTTTCTCAAAATAATTATAACATGATATAACAAAATGGTATCTCGCTAGCCCTTTCTGAGACCGCAAAACATAAATGCAGAGCACCTTTAAAGATCAAGGACTGACTAAACATTGTAATTCATGGTAAAAGAGATCCAGTCAAGTCATACCCAATATAAAACTAATAGTAATGAATGCAAATGACAGTGTGCTCTTCAGCGGGTGCTTTTAATAAGAAGGGTGATGACTCAACATAAAATTAAATAGATAGGCGCTTCGCAGAGGGAAGCTGAGATTTGTAGAGGTGCCAGAGCTTGATTTTAAAATAGAGATTGAATAACATTTTGAGCGGCATACTTTCGCTGTCAACGCAACTATGAGATAGTTGTATCTTCCATACTACATGCATTATAGGCAGTTCCCAAACAGAATGGTAAAGGTTTATACTCCCCCAACCACCAACAAGCATCAATCCATGGCTTGCTCGAAACAACGAGTGCCTCCAACATACAACTGCCCTGGGGGAGTTTTGTTTAATTATTTTGATTTGGTTTGATCTTTTTGGATCATGGGACTCGGAATCCCGGTTACCGGGCCTTTCTCGTGAATGAGGAGCGGAGTCCACTCCTCTTGAGAATAACCCACCTAGCATGGAAGATATAGGCAGCCCTAGTTGTAACATGAGCTGCTCGAGCATACAAAACAGAATTTGAGTTGAAGGTTTGGAGTTTGGCACATACAAATTTACTTGGAACGGCAGGTAAATACCGCATATAGGAAGGTATAGTGGACTCATATGGAACAACTTCGGGGTTTAAGGAGTTTGGATGCACAAGCAGTATTCCCGCTTAGTACAAGCAAAGGCTAGCAAAAGACTGGGAAGCGACCAACTGAGAGAGCGACAACAGTCGTAAACATGCATTAAAATTAATTTACACCGAGTACAAGCATGAGTAGGATATAATCCACCATGAACATAAATTTCGTGAAGGATATGTTGATTTGATTCAACTACATGCGTGAACATGTGCCAAGTCGAGTCACTAAATTCATTTAAAGGAGGATACCATCCCATTATACCACATCATAATTATTCTAATAGCATGTTGGCACGGAAGGTAGACCATTATAACTCATAGCTAATCAAGCATGGCACAAGCAACTATAATCTCTAAATGTCATTGCAAATATGTTTACTTCATAATAGCTGACTCAGGAAAGATGAACTCATCATATTTACAAAAACAAGAGAGGCCGAGTTCATACTAGCTTTTCTCATCCCAATAAGTCCATCATATATCATCATTATTGCCTTTCACTTGCACAACCGAACGATGTGTATAATAATAAGAGTGCACATGCATTGGACTAAGTTGGAATCTGCAAGCATTCTACTCAAGAGAGAAGACAAGGTAATATGGCCTCTAAGTTAAATAAACAATCATGCATATAAGAGACACTAAGCAATTTCAATATAGTCTTCTCGACCCCCAAAGGAAAGAAAAGAAAATAAAACTATTTACACGGGAAAGCTCCTAACAAATGAGAAGAAGAACTAGATATCTTTTTGGGTTTTCATTTTAATTTCTACTACAAGCATGGAAATTAAAGTAACTAATTTTTTTGGTGTTTCTTAAAGTTTATCAAACACACAAGAAGAAAACTAGAAAAGAAATTTAAACTAGCATGGAAAATACAATGAAAGAGTATGAGCACTAACGACTAGTGTGTGAACATGAATGTAAAGTCGGTGAGAAATACGTACTCCCCCAAGCTTAGGCTTTTGGCCTAAGTTGGTCTAGTACCAAGGACCGCCTGGCTGACATCCATAAGTAAAACTGGGTTGTACTAAGATGCAGAGGCAATAGCCTCCTGAGCAGCAGCATGTTGGCGAGCTGCCTCCATTCCCCTCTCATATTCAGTAGCCTCTTCCCCTGGTGGCAACATATCTTCCTTTTGCCTGATAATCAAAAAGGTAGGGGGCAGGAAGAGTAACAGGGCCGACATTGCGCCTGTCATAGATTAGTTGATAATGGAGGAATTGTTCATTCCTCTCAAGAAAATGATGGTCAAACATAGCTTCTTTATCAGAATAAACAGGAGGTACAATCATATCCCCCTCTCGTGGAGCTATATTAAGAAAATTAGCCACACTGGTTGCATAAATTCCTCCAAAGAAATCACCCCTTCTACTATTATTCTGCAACCTACGTGCAACTATTGCCCCCAAGTTATAACCTTTATAACCTGACACAGCACTCTTGAGGACACAAAGATCAGGGACACACATGTGACATGCTTCATCCTTGCCATTAATGCATCTACCAATAAAGAGAGCAAAATAATGTATAGGAGGAAAATGTATGCCCCCTATGGTAGCTTGTGCTATGTCCCTAGATTCTCCCACAATAATACTAGCAAGAAGATCTCTAAATTCAGATTTGTGAGGATCATTAATATTACCCCACTGCGGGAGTTTGCAAGCAGTTGTGAAATCCTCTAAATCCATGGTATAAGATGTATCATAAATATCAAACATGACACTAGGAGAATTACGCGCAGAGATATATTCGAACCTCCGCACAAAGGAATCAGTCAATTCATAATATTGAGGACACTTATCTTGTAAGAAGTCCTCCAGCTCGGTATTACGCACATACACGTCAAATTCCTCCTTGAAGCCTGCTTTGACCATAGAATCATCGGATGGCCACTTACAAGCCCGTACATTTGCGTCCCTCGGCAATTTAATATCTTGCTCACGTTTAGCAATCCTTGGCCCTTTCTTTGTTGAGGAACCTCTTTGGTACATTCTTCTAAGCATATTTCTTTTTCTGAAAATTTTTGAAATTTTAGTAACTTCAAAATAGAAGTGAATAAAACTAAACAAGATTGATAGCAACTACTCCTACAAGTGCCTAGAGCCTATATCATGCATTGGAGTTGCTTGGGACCTCAAAAATTTAACATGCAAGCTCAAGAACATGGTCACCTATGCAGAAAAATTTTGCAATAAATAAAGCTCTAGAACAAAAACTAATTGGACCAATGGAGGAGTCACATACCAAGCAACAATCTCGCAAAGCAGTTTTGTGAATGGAGCTCTGAGCTAAGAGATCGAAAATCGTAGCAAAATGAGCTAGAAATCGTGCTTGAGCTAGATGGGGATTTTTTTGGGTAGAAGATGAAGTGTGTAGGTGGTGGCATAAGTGGAGGGGGCCCACTAGGGGCCCACGAGACAGGGGGCACGCCCTATAGGGGGGGGGCCCTCCTCTCTCGTGGCCTGGTGCTTGCCCCTCCTGCAATGTTTTTAGTGCCTAAAATCCTCAAATATTCCAGAAAAAAATCATACTAAATTTGCAGGGAATTTGGAGCACTTTTATTTTCGGACTATTTTTTAATGCACTGATAATTCAGAAAACAGATAGATAATACTATTTTTGCTTTATTTATTCTAAATAACAGAAAGTAAAAAGAGGGTATAGAAAGTTGTGCCTTCTAATTTCATCCATCTCTTGATCATCAAATGAACCCACTAACAAGGTTGATCAAGTCTTGTTAACAAACTCATTCCGAATAACACGGAACCGGAGAAATTTCGAATAACACTAAGTTACCTCAACGGGGATATGGAAATACCCAACAATAAGAATATCATACTTTTTCTTGACAATAGGGAGAGGAAATTCAAAACCTCCAAAAATGATAGTTCGATCTTTTTCAATAGAATTAATGCTATGAACTTGAGATTGTTTCCTCGGAAAGTGTACCGTATGCTCATTACCATTAACATGAAAAGTGACATTGCCTTTGTTGCAATCAATAACAACCCCTGCAGTATTAAGAAAAGTTCTACCAAGGATAATAGACATACTATCATCCTCGGGAATATCAAGACTAACAAAGTCCATTAAGATAGTGACATTTTCAACCACAACAGGCACATCCTCACAAATACCAACAGGTATAGCAGTTGATTTATCGGCTATTTGCAAAGATATTTAAGTAGGTGTCAACTTATTCAATTCAAGTCTATGATATAAAGAGAGAGGCATAACACTAACACCGGCTCCAAGATCACATAAAGCAGTTCTAACATAGTTTCTTTTAATAGAGCATGGTATAGTTGGAATACCCGGATCTCCATGTTTCTTTGGTATTCCACCCTTAAAAGTGTAATTAGCAAGCATGATGGAAATTTTAGCTTCCGGTATCTTTCTTTTGTTTGTAATAATATCCTTCATATACTTAGCATAAGGATTTACTTTAAGCATATCAGTTAAACACATATGTAAGAAAATAGGTCTAATCATTTCAGCAAAGCGCTCAAAATCCTCATCATCCTTTGACTTGGATGGTTTAGGAGGAAAGGGCATGGGTTTCTGAACCCATGGTTCTCTTTCTTTACCGTTCTTCCTAGCAACAAAATATCTCTTTTCATAACATTGATTCTTTGATTGTGGGTTATCAAGATCAACAGCAGGTTCAATCTCTACATCATTGTTTTTGCTAGGTTGAGCATCAACATGAACATTATCATTAACATTATCACTAGGTTCATGTTCATCACCTGATTGTGTTTCAGCATCAGAAATAGAAATATCATTGGGATTCTCAGGTGTGTCTATGACTGGTTCACTAGAAGCATCCAAAGTCCTATCATTTTTCTTTTTCTTCTTTTTAGAAGAACTAGGAGCCTCTAAGTTATTTCTCTAAGAATCTTACTCAATTCTCTTAGGGTGGCCTTCAGGATACAAAGGTTCCTGAGTCATTCTACCAGTTCTAGTAGCCACTCTAATAGCAAAGTCATTTTTATTATTTAATTCATCAAGCAAATCATTTTGAGCTTTAAGTACTTGCTCAGCTTGAGTAGCAACCATAGAAGCATATTTGCTAACGCGGTGAAGTTCATCTTTAACTCTAGCCAGATTATCACTTACACGTCCTATCTCGAAAGCATTATTCTTTAACTCTATACCAACATAAGCATTTAAACTTTCTTGTCTAGCCATAAAGTCATCAAATTCATATAAGCATGGCCTATGAAATTTAGTAGAGGGAATTTCAACTTTATCATATATATAGAGAGAATTTACCTTTACTACTTGTGTCGGGTTATCAAGACAATATGGTTCTTCAGGCGGTATATTCAGACCATGTATTTCTTCAATAGGAGGTAAATTCTTAACATCTTCAGCTTTAATACCTTTTTCTTTCATTGATTTCTTTGCCTCTTGCATATCTTCAGGACTGAGAAATAAAACACCTCTCTTCTTCGGAGTGGTTTAGGAATAAGCTCAGGAGTTGGCTTAATTGGTTCAGGAATTACTCCAGGAACTGTCTCGGGAAGAGTCCAATTATTTTCATTAGTCAACATATTATTCAATAGTATTTCAGCTTCGTCGACTGTTCTTTCCCTGAAAACACAACCAGCACAACTATCCAAGTAGTCCTTGGAAGCATTGGTTAGTCCATTATAAAAGATATCAAGTATTTCATTTTCCTTAAGAGGATGATCGGGCAAAGCATTAAGTAACCGGAGAAGCCTCCCCCAAGCTTGTGGGAGACTCTCTTCTTTGATTTGCACAAAATTATATATTTCCCGCAAGGAAGCTTGTTTCTTATGAGCAGGAAAATATTTAGCAGAGAAGTAATAAATCATATCCTGGGGACTACGCACACAACGAGGAGCAAGAGAATTATACCAAGTCTTAACATCACCCTTTAATGAGAACGGAAATATCTTAAGGATATATAAATAGCGAGACTTCTCATCATTAGTAAATAGGGTGGCTATGTCATCCAACTTGGTAAGATATGCCATAAAAAGGATCAGATTCAACTAAAGTAATAATATCAGGATCTATAGAGAATTCATAATCCTTATCAGTAAAACAGATAGGTGAAGTAGCAAAAGCAGGGTCAGGTTTCATTCTAGCATTAAGAGACTGCTACTTCCATTTAGCTAATAATTTCTTAAGATCATTTCTATCATTGCAAGCAAGAATTTCCCTAGCAGCTTCTTCATTCATAACATAACCCTTAGGAACAATAGGTAATGCATAATCATTGCGGGAACCTTCATCATCACTATCATCAGTAATAGAATCTTCAGTAATTTCATTCCCCCCTAACTCTAGCAAGTTGTTCATCAAGAAATTCACCTAATGGCAAAGTAGTATCACGCATAGAAGTAGTTTCATCATGCATAGCATAAGTGGCATTATCAATAACATGCGACATATCAGAATTCATAGCAGTAGTAGGTTTAGGTGTCGCAAGCCTGCTAATAACAGAAGGAGAATCTAGTGCAGAGCTAGATGGCAGTTCCTTACCTCCCCTCGTAGTTGAGGGCAAAATCTTGGTTTGAGCGTCTTTCAAGTTCTTCATAGTGATCAACAGATATAAATCCCAAGTGACTCAGAGAATAAAGCTATGCTCCCCGGCAACGGCGCCAGAAATTACTCTTCATAACCCACAAGTGTAGGGGATCGCAACAGCTTTCGAGGGTAAAGTATTCAACCCAAATTTATTGATTCGACAGAAGGGGAGCCAAAGAATATTCTTGAGTATTAGCAGTTGAGTTGTCAATTCAACCACACCTGGATAACTTAGTATCTGCAGCAAAGTATTTAGTAGCAAAAGTGGTATGATAATAAAGGTAACGGTAGCAAAGGTAAAGATAAATGTTTTTGGGTTTTTGTAGTAGTTGTAATAGTAGCAACGAAAAAGTAACTAAGCGAAGAACAATATATGAAAAGCTCGTAGGCAATGGATCAGTGATGGATAATTATGCCGGATGCGATTCGTCATGTAATAGTTATAACATAGGGTGACACAGAACTAGCTCCAGTTCATCAATGTAATGTAGGCATGTATTCCGTAAATAGTCATACGTGCTTATGGAAAAGAACTTGCATGACATCTTTTGTCCTACCCTCCCGTGGCAGCGGGGTCCAAGTGGAAACTAAGGGATATTAAGGCCTCCTTTTAATAGAGAACCGAAACAAAGCATTAGCACATAGTGAATACATGAACTCCTCAAACTACAGTCATCACCGAGAAGTATCCCGATTATTGTCACTTCGGGGTTGTCGGATCATAACACATAATAGGTGACTATAGACTTGCAAGATAGGCTCAAGAACACACATATATTCATGAAAACATAATAGGTTCAGATCTGAAATCATGGCACTCGGGCCCTAGTGACAAGCATTAAGCATAGCAAAGTCATAGCAACATCAATCTCAGAACTTAGTGGATACTAGGGATCAAACCCTAACAAAACTAACTTAATTACATGGTAAATCTCATCCAACCCATCACCGTCCAGCAAGCCTATGATGGAATTACTCACGCACGGCAGTGAGCATCATGAAATTGGTGATGGAGGATGGTTGATGATGACGATGGCGATGAATCCCCCTCTCCGGAGCCCCGAACGGACTCTAGATCAGCCATCCTGAGAGAGATTAGAGAGTGGAGGTGGCTCCGTGTCGTAAAACGCGATAAAACTTTCTCCCTGATTTTTTCTCCCCGAGAAAGAATATATGGAGTTGGAGTTGAGGTCGGTGGAGGTCCAGGGGGCCCACGAGATAGGAGGCCGCGCCCTACAGGGGGGGGGCGCCCCTATCTCGTGGGCAGGCCCAGGGCTCCCTGGCATTAATTCTTTCGCCAAAAATTCATATTATTTCAAAAAAGTGCCTCCGTGTATTTCTAGGACATTCCGAGAACTTTTCTTTTCTACACATAAAACAACATCATGGCAATTCTGCTGAAAATAGCGTCAGTCCGGGTTAGTTTCATTCAAATCATGCAAGTTAGAGTCCAAAACAAGGGCAAAAGTGTTTGGAAAAGTAGATACATTGGAGACGTATCACTCCGCCATCTTGCATAGATCGGTAAGACCAATCTCAGTGATGGTCCATAGTTCGTTGTTCATTGCCATCAGTCGCTTCTTCATCATGGCCTTCCACTTGGGATACTCATGACTGTCAAAGACGAGGCATGTCACTTTCTTCATTCCTGCAGTCGACATAACTAAAACTCCAGGTGGTTAAACCAAAATCACACAAAACAAGGGAGTACCTTGCTCTGATACCAATTGAAAGTGCGTTATATCGACTAGAGGGGGGGTGAATAGGCGATTTTTACAAATTCATAATTGAGGAATTTCTAGGTGAAGAAATTCCTAAGCAACGACACACTAGTAGCAGAATAAGTACTCGGGTATAAGCATAACAGAGCAACAACATAGTCATCATGATGAAATGAAAACAAGCACAGAGTACAGATAGCATGATAACAGGATAAGCAGGCTGAAGACTATGTGACTGAAGAAACTGATTGAGGAAATAGAGGAAGTCTTTAGTCAAAGTCTTCAAACAGTAATGATCAGTTCCAACTGCTGCGACAGTTGTACGTCTGGTTGAAAGGGTTGCAGAAATAGAACCAGTTGGCTTGGTGAAGACAATGATTTGATAGACCAGTTCCAACTGTTGTGACAGTTGTACGTCTTTTTGGAGCGGCTAAGTATTTAAACTCGAGGACACATAGTCCCGGACACACAGTCCTCACCGTATTCTCCTTGAGCTAAAGTCACACAGACCTCACCCAACACTCGTGGTAAGTCTTCACAGGTGACTTCCAAACCTTCACACACTTGGTCACTTGGCGATCCACAATTCCTCTTTGAAACTCAAACCATGACGCCTAACCGTCTGGAGGATACACAGTCCTCAAAGGTAAGAAGCGTCAGTTCCACACAGGAACAATCTCTTTAGTGTTGCTCAATCACATTGGGTTTGTAGGTGTTTGGGTTTGGGATTTGGGTTTTCCTCACTTGATGATTTTTGCTCAAAGTCCTCCGAGGATGGGATGCTCTCAATGACAAGTGTCAGTTTATCGCGGAGCAGCCAACCAGCTAGTGGTTGTAGGTGGCGGCTATTTATAGCCTAGGGAGTGGCCCGACATGATAATACATAAATGCCCTTCAATGATTTGACCGTTAGGTGGGGAGATATTTTTTGACAGCTGGTGCGTAGCACAGCAATGGTCGGATATTTGAGGTTCTAATTCCTCAGGGCTATCATGTTCCTCACTATGTAGGCAATCCGCACTGGCAAATTCCTAAATCCTCAGTCAGGCCAAATTCCTTAGAGATCAGAAGATCTTCGTCTCTGTCACTGAAGAAATTGACTGAACTGATATGAGATTTCCAATGGCTTCACTCGAAAGGATTGGGTAGGTGTAGGATTTTGAGATGAGAATCACATGGAAATCAGTTTTCTTAGTATTACCTCAACCCCCTTTAATAGTACGGTGTTTCCTATGAATCAAGGAAGAGAAAATGAAACTACGAAAACAAAAGTCTTCACGCTTGATAATCCTCGCATGAATCTCCATGTCTTCAAGGTCACACCAATTTCTTCACTTTCAAAATCTTCAGGAGAACCAAAGTCTTCGGCTGAAGACATACATTTTTAGGGGTCGACTTTCATCGTAAATATCAAAATCCTCATCGACTTATAGAGCCTCTGTACACTCACAAACATATTAGTCCCTTAACCTATAAGTCTTCAATACACCAAACTCACTAAGGGGCACTAGATGCACTTACACCTGTATTTACAAGAAAGTGAGTGGGAGCACTATAGCCTTTCTGATAAGTATATGTGATTGACATATTGTTGATCAGAAATAATGTAGAATTTTCTAGAAAGCATAAAGGATAGTTTTAAAGGAGATTTTCAAAGAAAGACCTCGGTGAAGCTGCTTATATATTGGGCATCTAGATCTACAGAGATAGATCAAGACGCTTGATAAGATTTTTCAATGAATACATACCTTGACAAGTTTTTGAAAGAGTTCAAAATGGATCAGTCAAAGAAGGAGTTCTTGTCTGTATTACAAGGTGTAAAATTGAGTAAGACTCAAAGCCCGACCTCGGCAGAAGATAGAAAGAGAATGAAAGTCATTCCCTATGCCCCAGTCATAGTTTCTATAAAGTATGCCATGCTATGTACCAGACCAGTTGTGTGCCTTGCTATAAGTTTGGTAAGGGGGTACAATAGTGATCCAGGAGCGGATCACTCTATAGCGGTCAAAGGTTATCCTTAGTTACCTAAGAGTACTAAGGAAGTATTCTCGGTTATGGAGGTGATAAAAAGTTCGTCGTAAAGAGTTACATCGATGCATGCTTTTACACCGATTCAGATGACTCTAAGTCTCAATCTAGATACATATTCAAAGTGGGATCAATTAGCTAGAGTAGCTCCATACAGAGCATTGTAAACATGAAATATTTGCAAAATACATACGGCTCTGAATGTGACAGACCCGTTGACTAAATTTCTCTCACGAGCAAAACATGATCACACCTTAGTACTCTTTGAGTGTTAATCACATAGCGATGTGAACTAGATTATTGACTGTAGTAAACCCTTTGGGTGTTGGTCACATGGCGATATGAACTATGGGTGTTAATCACATACATATGTGAACTATTGGTGTTAAATCACATGGCGATGTGAACTAGATTACTGACTCTAGTGCAAGTGGGAGACTGAAGGAAATATGCCCTAGAGGCAATAATAAAGTTATTATTTATTTCCTTATATCATGATAAATGTTTATTATTCATGCTAGAATTGTATGAACCAGAAACTTAGTACATGTGTGAATACATAGACAAAACATAGTGTCCCTAGTATGCCTCTACTGGACTAGCTCGTTAATCAAAGATGGTTATGTTTCCTAACCATAGACATGTGTTGTCATTTGATGAATGGGATCACATAATTAGGAGAATAATGTGATGGACAAGATCCATCCGTTAGCTTAGCATTATGATCGTTACAGTTTCATTGCTACTGCTTTCTTCATCACTTATACATGTTCCCCAGACTTTGAGATTACGCAACTCACAAATACTGGAGGAACACATTGTGTAATAACAAACATCACAACATAACTGGGTGATTATAAAGATGCTCTACACGTGTCTCCGAAGGTGTTTGTTGGGTTGGCATAGATCGAGATTAGGATTTGTCACTCCGTGTATCGGAGAGGTATCTCTGGGCCCTCTCGGTAATGCTCATCACTATAAGCCTTGCAAGCAACATGAATAATGAGTTAGTTGCGGGTTGAAGCATTACGGAATGAGTAAAGAGACTTGTCGGTAACAAGATTGAACTAGGTATGATGATACCGACGATCGAATCTCTGGCAAGTAACATACCAATGACAAAGGGAACAACGTATGTTGTTATGCGGTTTGACCGATAAAGACCTTCATAGAATATGTTGAAGCCAATATGAGCATCCAAGTTCTGCTATTGGTTATTGATCGGAGATGTGTCTCGGTCATGTCTACATAGTTCTCGAACCCGTAGGGTCCGCATGCTTAACGTTCAATGATGATTTGTATTTTGAGTTATGTGTTTTGATGACCGAAGTTTGTTCGGAGTCCCGGATGAGATCACGGATGTGACGAGGAGTCTCAAAATGGTCGAGACATAAAGATTTATATATTGGAAACTATATTCGGACATTGGAAGTGTTCGGGAAAAGTTTCGGATAAAACTAGAGTGCCAGAGGGGTTACCGAAACCCCCCGGGGGAACTAATGGCCCACATGGGCCTTGGTGGAGAGAGAGGGGCGGCCAGGGCAGGCCACACAGCCCCTCCCCCTTGGGTCCGAATTGAACTAGGTAAGGGGGGGAGCCCCCTTTCTTTCTCCCTCTCCCTCTCCTTCCTTCCCCCTCTCCCCCTCTTGGTGGAATCCTACTAGGACTAGTAGTCCTAGTAGGACTCCCCTCTTGGGGCGCGCCTACAGGGGCCGGCCGGCCTCCCCCTTGCTCCTTTATATATGGGGGCAGGGGGCACCCTAGAACAGACAAGTTTCTCTCCCAACCATGTGCAGTGCCCCCTCCAGAGTTACACACCTTGATCATACCATCGTAGTGCTTAGGTGAAGGCCTGCTTCGGTAGCATCCTGACCACCGTCACCTTTCGCAAGTGCGGGAAGGACTGGATTGAGGAGCTGCCGGTGGTTCTTTGGTCGATCAGAACGAAGCCAAATCGAGCCACTGGTCAGACACCTTTCGCTCTAGTCTATGGAGCAGAGGCAGTTCTCCCCACGGAACTCGTATACGGGTCACCTCGAATGCTCGCTTATGATAAGCTTGAGCAAGAGCAGCTACGACAAGATGACGTGCTGCTCCTTGAGGAAGACCGTCTTCAGGCCGCTGTACGAGCTGCTCGATATCAGCAAGCTTTGCACCGCTACCATAGCCGCAAAGCTAGAGCCAGAAGTTTCGAGGAAGGCAACCTTGTTCTTCGGCGCGTTCAGTCCGCCAAGAATTCCAACAAGTTGACGCCGAAGTTGGAAGGCCCTTATCGGGTGAAACGAGTCACTAGGCCCGGTGCCGTCCGCCTTGAGACCGAAGATGGCATTCCGGTGAGCAACTCCTGGAACATTGAACATCTTCGTAAGTTTTACCCATAGGGCGCGGTTGCCGGAAGCTGTTCCGACAACCACCTTTTGTACAAGTCTTGCTGATGTTGCATGTAATCCTTCGTACAAAGCCGGGCGCAGACCCCGTGCATAAATAAAGTTCATGTGCTCCACACATCTTGTCGGTTTCATGCTTTCTTTATTCTTTGCATGCATTATCTGACACTTTGTGCAGCACCTGCCTCCGGTAAGCAATAGCGAGCCAAGGCTCCATATCTTTATTTTCTCTTCTTTCTTTTTCTCGAAAAGGAAAGGTTCCTTCGCACACAAGTTTGTCGGGGGGGAAGGAGAAGATAACGGTGTGGACCAGGCATCGTTCAAGAAAGTTCCACCTTACCGGGAAGCAAACGACAGAAAAGATAAGTTGCCAGAGTTTGAGCAATCAGTTTTTAAATTTTAAGTCATTTTCCTTGAACGACCGTGCTTTGTATGGAAAACCTGTGCGCAGAGGAACCACCTCGTAGCTAGTTGCGCCCTTACTTTGTTTCGAGTCCGCTCAACAACTTAAGTGAGCTGCGACTAGTTGCGACAAGGTTGCTTGTCGGTAACGGCACTGCCAGCAGGCTGCTGACGTTCCGCACTCAGCGCTCGCGGCAATGGTGCCTGCGCCGGCAAGTTCCCTAAAAAGCGTAGGGCAGAAACATACTAAGCCAGGAATCAAGTAAAGGAAATAACATAGCAATTGATACCCAAAATAAAGTTATATTACAAGATAACTTGTCGCGGCACTAATAAAGTGTTCTCATGACATGACTAGCAGCGGCAAGAAAAGAAGAAAACGGGCGGCCTAATCTACGCGGCCACCATCGACCCTCTTGACCTCATTCACCTTGTCCACAATGGGTGCGACAAGGGCTTTGAGCGCTTCCAGATCAGCATCTGCCGGCAGTTTCTTGAGGACGTTGGTGAGGTTGAGGCCTGGGTTGCGGAAGGCCACTTTCACCAACACCTTCTCCAGAACTCTGGTGCAGATCGTGCGCGACTAGTCGGCCAGCTGCTTTGGGATCTTCTCTCGGAGCTGCTGGAGGGTTGTCGCCATGCCTTTGAAGAACAGTGTGAGCTTGGCACTGGGTTGGAGGTTCTCATCGGAGGAGTACCCAAAGTCCTCCACTCCCAGCTGCGCCAGCTCCCCGTCAATGACTGCAGCGATGTTCACGAGGCCCTCCGTCTAGAGCTCCACCGTATCCTTGAAGGTATTCTGGGTTTCGGCGGCCCTCGCCAGCAGCGCTTCATTGCCCTTGATCTCCTCCTTCAAGGCCACTTCCCGCTCTTTGGCGCCGTCCAGCATCTGAGTCAAAGTGGCCAGCTTCAACTCAAGATCAGCATTGGAGTCCTTGGCTGCGCTCAGCTCTTTGCTCCTCTCAGCAAGAAGACCCTGCAGCTCGCCATGGGCGGCAACATCCTTCTCGCGCTCAAGCTTGAGCGCAGCAAGCTCCTCGCCGCTCACCTTCAGATCAGCCTCTAGCTGCGCCACCTTTGTCTCCAATTCCTTCTTGGCGGCCTCGGCAGCTGCGGCCTCGTCCTTTGCTTCATTGAGAGCCCCGCCAAGTGCTTGCTCGCGCACGGCGAGATCCTCCTCATGGCTGTCGAGGTTAACTTTCCGCTGGGCCAGCTCACCTTCTTGCGCAAACAGCTTCTCACCGGTGAGCTGCTGTTGCTCTTCGGCTTCGGCCTTCTCGAGGAGGAAGGCCTTCCGCTCCTCAGCAAGTTGCTCCTGCTCCTCCGCCAAGGCCCGGAGAGCTTCCTGGCAGAGTCCCCGGATCTCCTTCACGCGCTTCTTAATATCCACGCTCGCCTTCGCGACAAGCGCCTCCCGGGACTCCAGCTTGGTTTGGCAGGCGCGGTAGAGCACCAACAGCTTCCGCAACAGCCGCTCCTCCTCAGGCTCGCCACTGCTGCCGCTTGGCGCGTCGACCAACGACAGCCCCGCGGAGGCAAGCACTTCTCCGTCGAAAGCTTCTCCTTCAACTGGCGCCCTGGAGCTTGAAGCCCAGGGGAGCTTGATGAAGATGCCCTCGCCGGCCTTCAGATAGGCGCCGGGCTGGGGCTCCTCGGAGCCTGGCGCTGGGGCAGCAGCAGAGGGATCGGCGGTCGGTGTAGCGCCTGGTGCTCCTGCGGCTTCAGGGCCGTCATTGCGATCGCCGGATCCCTCGCCAGCTTCTGCGGCGGTAGCCTTGGCGGCCTCTTCGCCGGCGGGCTCGTCGGCACCGGCTCCTTCTTCGGTGGCCGTGGCATCATCAGCATCGCCGCGCACGTTCTCCTCGCCGCCCGCCTCGGTCTCCATCGGCTCCGTGGAAGGTGGATCTGACGACCGGAGAAGAAGGAGAAGGTCAAGCAGATATCCAAAGAGAAAAATCAGAAGAAGAACACAAGGGAAGTATCAAGCAAGGGATTACCTATACTGGGATCCATGGTCATGGGCTCCACCACCGGGGGGTCGCTAGTGCTGCCCCTTGCCGGAGACTCCTCCCTTGCCGGAGACTCCTCCCTTGCCGGAGAACGCTCCCTTGCCGGGGAATCCTCCCTTGGCAGTGTAGTGGAAGCAGATGGCACGTCGGAGGCGGTTTCCGAGCCCTCCTGGTGAAGCTGTTCTGCCCCTACACAAACAAACCAACAGCCGGATATCAGTAAAGAAAGAGCACCCATGCGCGCCCAAAAGCAGAAAGTAAACCATGCACTTACGCTGGGGGCTGCTTCGCGGAGTAGTTGTCGGGTCCGGCAAGGTGGTCTCGGGCACACCCCCTGCCGTCGCAGTGGGCTCGTCCTCGATGATAACCATCGGAACCTTGGCTCTCTTCGCCGCTCTTTGAGCCAACGTCCTGAAAAGGAATAGGTTCAGATCGAAGCAAGTCAGATACAAGACAAAGCAACAAAATTGAAGAACTACAAGTACAGCAGAGAAGTCTTACTCTTCTTCCTCCTCGTCGGAGCTGAGTGCGGAGAGGTCGAAGTCCGGCCCACCCTCGCCGCGACGAGGCGGAGGAGTAGGATCCCTCGGCCGCTTGGCAGGCGCAGTGGCGGTCGCACGGGAAGACCCCGCTCCAGTTGCCGCAGCGGTGCGAGGCGCTCCCGGGGCAACATCACTTGTCGCAGTGGAGCATGTCACGCGGCGTAACGGCTGCTGATTCCTTTGCCGCCCCGCTGCGTCCCCGGCCTTGCGAAGACGCCTTCTTGGTGGAGCTGGGGGCTGCGCTGGGGGCTCCGCCTGCGGCAAGCGGCCTGGGGATGGCTAGCCACTCACACCCTCGGCGGGCTCGCTCGACTCGGTGTCAGGCGCGGCAAGCTCTTCCTCGCCGTCAATCCACTCTCGCTCGGCAAGGCTTGTCGCCGCTTCTGCCTCTGCCTCCTCCACGGTGAACCCGAACTCGCCCACGGCAGCGGCTGCCGCCGCCTCTTCCGCCCTGGTGGCGATGCGCTGCATCTCCTCCTCAGTGGTGTCGCGGGTGAGGCTCCTCTGCTCGTCGGCGCGGACCGCCACCTCCACCAGGCCGTCGAAGAACTGCTGCACAACATCGTCTGCTAGCTCTTGCCATGTTGGGACAAGACCATGCGAGTCACACAGTGGCATCATCGCACGGATGTGGTCGAGCAAAGAATTGTTGCATAGCGGGACGACCCCCGCCGGCAGCCTGAACCACTCTGGATGTTGGGAGTCGTGCTTGAACAGCTCCTTGAGCATCGCATCCAGCTCCAGCATAGTGAAGTTAAAATTAAGGCCTGGGCACAGCCTCATGATATTCGCCGGACCACCGAACTCTCAAGCGGGTCTCTTCCTCTCTTGCAGGGGGCGATGCGGCGACGGAGAAAGTCTGCGCCTACGGCGCCCACAGTCAACACGGCAAGCCTGAGGCGCAGGATTCTGGTGACGGCAATCTTCAGCCTAGCGTCCTCTGGGGCCAGGCTGCTCCAATCGTTGCCGCACACTACTAGGACTTGGCGCACGGTGGTGAATGGCTGCGGGTTCTCCTCCATGATCCAACACCAATCCGCTCTCCACTCCTCCCATTTGCTGTGGAGGTCCCCCTCCAGATACGCCTCCTTCTTGCCGGCCCTCGAGATCCAGCCGATCCCGCCAGATAGAGGCTCTCCTCTCTCGACCCGGGGCATGAAGTAGTGGCGGAAAAGGGCTACGTTTGGGTGGACTCCGACAAAGTTTTCGCAGAGATGTGCAAAAACTGCCATGGTCAGAACGGCGTTGGGGGTGAAATCAAGGAGGTGGAACCCATAGGTGTTCATGATATGACAGAAAAACTCCGAGAAGGGCGGGCAGAGCCCGCAGTAGAAGAACGGTGGGAAGAAGGGATATCCGTATGGAGCCCGTTTCGAAGCAGCGGCGGAGAGTACCTTTGTGCGCGGATGCGCTCACCTCTCCGTCGACCAGAAGAGGTAGAACCACTCCCTCAGCCCCGCCGCGTCGAGCTCGGAGGGGAAAGTGGCCCACTCCTTTCGCAGTGCCTCGAGCCGCAGCGCCTCGGCCGACTTCGCGACCTTCCCGGTCTTCGGAGCCATGGCGAAGGTGGTGGACGAGATTTTTGAGTAGTAACCGGCGAGGTGAGCAACTGCCTATGTTTCCTCTGCTTATAAAGAGGAAGGGGGCGAACGTTACGCTTTTCCGAATAAAGAAACCACCCATGATCTCTCCCACGATGCCGCATTCAACGCGTGCCGTTCGGGGAGGGCGCGGTGGATGTGGAGTAAGAAATGGCACGACCCAGGCCGCGCGTGCCCGTGCCCTGTTTTCGGCCTAGCCCAACAGCGCTCGGCACCGTGTATGGCACAGGCCCGAGGGCTCCTGTCGGTGTACTAGAGTAGGGGTACCCTAGTATCCCGAACTCGTGCACGGGCAGTCGCAGCACCCCGTGGCAAGGCTTGCCAGGCGACCGCCAAGACCCTCCGTGGCTCCTTGCGAGACAAGACCCCGGCAAGAGGAGCTTGCCGGGAAGCCATTCAAGAACAAAGTATTCAAGCTAGGGAAGCAAGGCCCCGGCAAGAGGAGCTTGCCGGGGAGGCCAACCAAGGCATCCCAAGAAATCTTGCCGCGACACACCACGCGTCCCGGCAAGGCCCGGTGAGCGACAAGCTCCCGGGCCCTACAAGATGACGACCACGGCAAAGCACTTGCCGCGACAAGCGACCACTCCGCACCCACGCTCCAGCGCATCCACCAACGTGTCATACTGGGACCCTTCCAAGCGCGCGTGGCGAGAGGCTGTGCAGCCAGCGGTGCATGGTGGTAAGCGGCGCTGACAAGAAGGCCATCATGGCGATCGTTGACGTACCTGACGGTCTCTTTCTGCACTGTTTGGGCGACACAGAAGGGTATTTAATGCCTTTGTCCCCTGCCGTCATGGTTAGGTATGAGACACTGTATCTACAGTATAGGTAGTTGTACCTACCGCATTCTTTTTCCGTTTTTACCCTTTTGTCTGTGTTGCCACCTGTCGGTGACCCCTTGAGCAAATAAAAGGAGGCTCATGCGCAACGTAGAAGGGGTTGGACCCATTCGAAGCTAAGAACACCCTCACGCTCGGTTTTGTAGCGTTGATCGCTCCTGAGCAAGAACTCAATATACACATAGATGCAGCAGTAGGAGTATTATCTCTCCGGAGAGCTCCAAAGCTGGGTAAATTGCTCGTGTGCATTGCCTCGATCTACTCTTCGTGCGACCTCCGCCCCCCGCCAAACCGAAAGGGGCTCGGTCCGCCGGTCCCATAGGTGTTCGTCGATCAGTTTCCCCGACAGGGCGTTCTGGAGATAGACCCTTACCATAGATGTTCACGGTGGCCCAGAATTGATGGCTTTCACCGCCCATGGGTCTTTGGTACACCACATATTCTAGAGGCTCTTCTAATGCAAAAGCATGGCGGGTGAGGTTCGCGAGCACGGTCACAAAACCTCCAAGGTTGTTTGTTGTGGTCTCATTGTGCACGACGGCGCCAGGCATTATAGCTTGGTTTGAGGAAGAGGCTGGGCTGTGTTGTGTTGAGGCTAGCGTGCCCTTTTTATAGAAAAAGGGGACGGAGTCTTCCTTCGCACGCTTGCGAATGAGACAATTTAGGGGTTGATCACTGGTGCGTGATCGACAGGCTACGCTAGTAGGTTGGGCACCGACTGCCAAAAGTGTCGGGGTCACTGTGTGGCTATCTTACGCGAGAAGCTTGGCCGGGGTTAGGTTATGGTCTGGTGGGTTGGTTAACCTAGGTTTATTGACCTGGCTAAGATAGGATTAGCCAATGGTCAGCCTGGCTCTGATACCAAGTTTGTCAGGACCGGTTTTTCGGGGTATTAATTTCCAGAAAATGGCCCTTGTGCTCGCCAGCCCCAGGATTACTGTTAGCTGATGAGGCACCAACTTGATACAGAAATTCCAAGCAAAATACAAAATATGTAGTACAAGACCATTCTGGACTATGAGTACAACAAGTGGTTTCTAGTGGTTGATGGCGGAAGCAGTTTGCGGATCATCGGTGTCTATGGGGCTCCATTTCCACAGGAACAGCTGACCAGGTTAACTCCTATCTTCACGAGGCTGCTATCACCGTTGCTTAGGTTCGGGGCCTGTCATCGCAACGCTCCTCTCCAAGCGAAAAATCTGGCCAAGACAATAGCCAGGGACAAGCCAGTGAGTACTTTGAATGTACTCGCAAACATTATGAACACGGGAATAATATAACAAACGGTAATCATTCTCTGAATTACTCTATGATCACAATGTCAGTCATAAAATAAAATCCTTGATGCATGTAAGCAGGTTATTTATATGCAACATGAATATGCAATAATGGAGTAGAAATAACATGCACCGATCGGGTGTCTGAAGCGACGCCTCGAAACGATGGTAAATAACGAGCATGCCTCAGTCGGGCGTCTGAGCGACACCGCATAAAGGGCTTATAAAATAAATAACAAGCATGCCACAGTCGGGCGTCTGAGCGACGCCACATAAAGGGCTTATAAAGTAAATAGCAAGCATGCCACAGTCGGGCGTCTGAGAGATGCCACATAAAGGGCTTATAAAGTAAATAGTAAGCACGCCACAATCGGGCGTCTGAGCGACACCACATAAAGGGCTTATAAAGAAAACCATCATAGTGAATATCCAGGAGGTAGAACCTTCCCAGGGATACTCGATAAATCCAATAATATAAATTGTTAGGCCATAACAATAATAATCACAATCATCATAAGTCACAGGTCATGATCCATGTTCTGGTTTAGTAGTTTCTCCTCCGAAGAACGACACTAAGACCGACACTTGACCCGACCCAGACTGTAGTCCTTAACCATGGACACGGCTATTCGAATAGATATTATCTCTACAGAGGGTGTACTCTTTACCCACGAGTAACGGATTCCTTTAGTCCATCGGGACTAATTCCATCTACGGTCTTTTAATTGAAAACACACCTGACTTGCACACACCATCTTAACTTACCGGTGTCTGGAATCACCCACGACACCTGTCAAGTAAAACTCTAAGTGGGGAGGCTACAACCTCGCGTAGCATGGGATAATATTTATGTCGCGCACTCTAAGGGGTGCCCCCCTCTCAGTCCCAACTGGAAACACCCATGCCCCCGGACCAGGTGGCCTGCCTACCGGATGCAGCCGTTATCTTCCACCATGGCCTCTCTCTACGGTGTGTGTGCCAAGAAAGGGGTTGAAAACTTACTGAACCATACCCTACTAGCGGCAGGGACAAGTGGTAGTACGAAAGCAAGTATGGGGGTTACTAGAACAAGAGTCGATCTACGGTCGACTCAGGAGGTTTATAAATTCCCTGCATGATATGTGTAACAAAAATATTTCAACCAACAGAATCACCACTCATTATACCTTACTATGCCATACCGGGCATAACCATCCCGACGGAGACCGACGATAAGCTCACACCTACCCAAGGCAGAGGCTTTCCCGAATTCTTTTCCGGCATGCATGCAAGGCACATGAGGATGATTACCATCACAAGTATATTCATTTCCAACAGCAAGGGAATCACTAATTTGCAATTCAAGCAAATGATTGCATCACCACATAAAATAACACATTCTCCATATTAGGGCGGTGTTATAAGCGTGCCAAATAACACACAAAAATATTATGCCAGGGTTCGGAATGCTTGCCTTCAAGTTGTGTAGAGGCATGGTACATCCTAAAGCTTTTGAAAGTTTTCTTCTTCTCCAAAAATCCTATTTTGAAAATATTCAAATAACACATACTTCAAAAACAGTACAAAGAAGTTATCTGAATTTTTTTCAAATAAATCTTAAAATAAACTAGACAATTTTGAGGGAGGTAGGAAAAAGAATCAACTCATTTGGAGTTTTATTTAAAAAATATAGGCAGTCAAAGTTTAGTCAATTTTCTGTTTAATAAACAATTTAAATAAAAGAAATAGAAAAGAAAAACGGTTCGAGGGGAAGGCGTACTCTGCGCTTTACGCCTCCACTTAAAACACGCGGCGGCGGGGCTGGTCACCGACAGTGGGTCCCTTGGGCCCACTGGTCAGGTTTGACCAATCGCCCGCGTCTTCTTCCTCCTCTGCCCGAGCGGGGGCGGGGTTCCGGCGATCGCCGCCGACGAACGGTGGCTCCCCATGGGGATCCAAGGGTAGGGATGGCTCCGCCAGACCGGGGCGGTCCTCCCGGTGGTTTTTGGGTCGGCGGGGGTGAAGGGAGTCGCCGGCGGCGAGCTCCGCGACGGAGGTGGCTTCGGGCACGATTGGGGATCCTTGCTATAGTGGCTCTCCATCGAGGCTGAAGGTCTGGGCGGCTCCGCAAGGTCGAGGGGAAGAGAACGGTGGCTCTGGTTGGGTGGGGGAGGCCTTGACTGCGACGGAACGGACCGGAGGTTGGTTGTGGCCGAACTGGCCGGGGACGGGGAAGAAGGCTCCCCGCCTTCGATGACTGGCCATGGGGCGCTATGGGGATGGCCTGAGGTCGCCTGAGTGCTCGAATGGGCTCGAGGGCCTCCTTTTATAGCGCGACAAGGTCAGTTCCGTGGCGGTGGATAAGGATGCCGGCGACCGTCGTTCTGTAGCTTGCAGGGCATCGTGGCGGCGACGAGCGCTTGTAGACGAGCGTGAGGATAAGCTTGCACTGCTCCAGGGGGCAGCTGGTGCGCGGCTATGGCACGGGCGGCGCCGACCGTGGCAGAGGCGCACTGCAGACGCCGGCGTGCCGCCAAGAGGGCTCTGACGACGGCGCTGTAGGGCACCAGGGAAACTTGGACCTTTCTGGCGAGGGGTCGAGGGTGGGGTGCGGCTCTACAGGCAAGTAAGGGCCAGGGGCGCGACGCGCCGGCTCGGTGCACGCACGTGCAAAACGTGCGCTCTGGGCGCACCCAGAGCATGCACGCCAGGCGTTCGGCGAAATGCCAGCGTGGGTTAGAGAGCGTGGGTGAGGCTGGCAATTAGCAGGGCTAGGTTAGGGTCGTCCAGGTGCTTAGAGGACATGCTAGTTTGTCCAGAGGTGCAAGGTCACAGAGCAAAACAAAAAATCATGTCAAAACTGTCCATGCACTCAAAGTGTTTGACAGAATGCCAATGGCATCTAGGCAACTCTTGGAGGGGCCAAAATATCTAGATCATAGTCTCTTTGGATGAATAACTGGGTGGTAAAGTTAGTTTGGCAAAACTAGAAACTTGTTACTGCAAGATTTTAAGAAAACCAATTCTAGACAGAAAGTTAAGGGCACCATTTCATGGACCAAAAATCTCCCAATGGGTCCAATCTCCTGGACTTAAGGGTTTTGTAGGATGGGATACAAGTAGGGGGAAGAATCAAGGGAAAAAGGGCAATCAAAAATATGGTTGTTGTACAAATCACCAAGCTGGACCAGAATGAAAAACAGGTTGATACACTCAATTTTTTTCGAAGGACATCACTGGGTTTTTGCAAAAGGTTGAATAATACACTCCTATTAACATCCCACAATTTTGGTAGAAGTTTTAAAGAAACATTTAAATAGGTTGTAGTGCAAAATTACCCACTGGACCAGATTTGTAAACTTGGTGTAGAACTCAAAATATCCAATGAATGAAATATATTTTTGCATAAAAGTGATTTAAAAACATTACATGACATCTCCAAATTTTGGTGGGATTTTTAAATAAATTTATCAAAGGGTTGAAGTGCAAATGGAACCCTAAAACCTTGAAAATCATTTGTGAGAAATAAAGCTCAGGGAAAAATAATTGTATAAACAATCCCACTTGTAAAAGTATTGTTTTTCTTAAGAGGGGAAATAAGTCCAATAATGACTGAAAAGTTTTCACTTGGGGTAAAAACTCCATAATAATAAAGAAAAGAATGGTTATGAAATCAAAAGGAAATCCAGAAAATAAAAGTTTAAGTTTCCTGGCAAAATTTTAATTAACAAAACAAGGTTAAAATTTTGGGGTGTCACACAAGCCTCATGATAGGAGGAGTTCATCTTCTTGCCCAAACCACCATCAAACACCTTCTCGCAGAAATTTAAAATGCATGCATTGTCCATTTCCACTAATCTCCATGAGCCCAACTTTTTCCCACAGAACCATCTGCTCCTCCTCTAACCCCTGCATCTTTCCCTGCCTGAGGAGCCATGATGATGGGGGTGAAAAGCTCTTTTCCCCTCTCTGGACAACACCATTTCTCTCTGTCTCAACCTCCCTCCTTACCCCAGTAGCTCCCAAGGGCATCCACTTTGTTTACTCCCCCATAAAGCTCCCAAACACAAGTGGCCGCGCCCACTCCGCAAAAAGACATGCCCATGTCGGCCAAAGTGGCGCTCTAGAGCACCAGAGCATTGTGGCTCGGCCCTCCCAAGGTCTCCGACAGGCCTTGCGCAGAGCGATGATGTCCCCCGAGGTCGCCTCGACATCCTCGGTGCGTCAGAGTGCTGGCGCCTCCTTCCTCTCTCCCTCTCATCTCCTGTGGCGCGTGCCCTACGCCGCCCGGCTCGGCCAATACATGGCCTCGCACGCGCGAGCGCCAGGGCCCTGCCCTTCCGCTCCTCTCTCTCCCCCATGACCTAGACGACTCCCACGTATGCCTCAGACATGCCCCAAAGCGCTCGTTTGGCCCCTGGCGACGCCCTGGGCCGTGGTCGTGAGCTCCGCCCACGGCGCTCCTACCCGCACCCATATGACAGTACTAGGGAAAAGCCTATACACAGAATCTTACCAGCAGTGCTCCTCAAAATACGACACTACTACTATTTAGCAGCAGCGCGTGAGAGCAAAACGCGCTGCTGAAAGGAAAATAACAGTAGCGCGTGCGCACCAAAATGCGCTACTGATCTAATTGACATGACCTCGCCATCCAGCTAGTTATAGCAGTAGCGCCCTATACTGAACCGCGCTACTGCTATAGAAGTTAGCAGCAGCCCGCTTCTAAGAAAATCTCTACTGCTAAGATCAGCCCACAAGTTTAGTCCCACCTCGCTCCGTGACAGGGTGTTTACCACCTTAAATATGTTACTTCTGAAACTATCACAACCAGTTGGTCTTCATTGAACTCTATGTGTAGAATTTGTGGCCGCAGTATGAGTCCTCTCCGGTTCCTACCGGAGAGGACTCATATTGACAATTCAGATTGTACACAAAAAGATCATTCATGGCCAATGTATTTTTGCATTGACGTATTTTTGTATACTTACACTTAGCAGTAACGCTTTATCTGCAAAGCGCTACTGGTAGTCCAACTTAGCAGTAGCGCGTAACAATGCACGACGCTACTACTATTCAGATTAGCTGTAGCGCATTTTGGCAAATGCGCTACAACTAACCCTACCTTATCCCCATGCGCGCGAACGACCCTCTCTCTCACTCACACTCTCACTCTCGCCCGTGCGCCGATAACGGTCGTCGTGCGTCCTCGCCGCCGCCGCCTTCATCCGTCCGCCGCCGAGGTACTCCCCTCCTTCCATCCCTCCTCCCTCCTCCTTGCACCGCGACCTCCTCCCTCCGCCTGCGGCCGCCCCCCCTCCCTCCTCCGCTGGCAGCCCTCCTCCCACCGCCCTCGACCTCACCGCCGCCACCCAAGCCCACCCAGCACCGCCGCCTCTCGATCCCGATCCCGCCCTCGCCGCCCCTACCTCTCCGGCTGCACCCACCCCCTTTCTCTCTACTTAGTTAGTACTAGATGTCGTTTAGTAGTAGTAGATGTTAATTTATGGTTCATAGATAATGATTTTTAGAAGTAGTAGATGTTAATTACTAGTAATGATGGTACTAGTTAAGTAGGGCAGTATGATTAATAGTAGTTGTAGTTGAACAACTTTAGTTGTAGTTGAACTAGTTTAGTAAGTAAATTAATAAACTAGTTGAACTAGTTGAATTAATAGAACTAATGTATTTTTAGTAAGATAATTAATATAACTAGTTGAACTACTTTATTTTTAGAAAGAACTAGTTTTTTCCTATTTATAGTAAGTTCATATTTAGTAAGAACTAGTTGAATTAATAAAACTAGTTGAACATGTCATATTTTTTGTTATTTTTTAGTTTAAGAAATTATTCGGCATGTATTAGTGATAACTTATATGGTTTTTGCTTTTGTAGAAATCAAGGAGCCCCTCCATCATCCCCGCCATCGTCCCCGTCAGCGACCCCCTCCGACATCGAGGTGAGACCAGCCAAATAATCATGTATATCTTGTGTTGCTCAAATAGGATATGTGGTTTCCCAAGTGGCCGTTCATGTTTAGTTTACACCTCTGAGTGGCCTATGTTTTGCCAAAGTGTTGATTAATTTCCGTTCCGACAAATTTCAGGCGCTCGATATGTCTTTTTTAGCAAAGGTCATGCCTGATTTTTCCGTGAATTCTGGCATGAATTGTGCTAGAATATGTAGGAAATATTGAGTGGCCTGGATTTTCTCGAAAAATAATGATCTAATTTAGGTTTTTAGTACATATATTTAATTGTACCAGTTTAATCTTTGAATTATGAACGTAGGAAATGTTGTACTCGGACGACGACAGTCTCCTGGAGGAGTGCAGCTGGTGCCACGATGATCAAGGTATGTGCGACAGGTTCGTTGAGCTGGACGAAGATCGGCGCTTCAGCATTAAGCTCGAGGAGACCTTCGATGTTGAAACGGTACGCAACAACGACAAGTTTTTGTTTTCATAATTAAGCAGGACTTCAACTATTTCAACGTCTAATTTTCATCTTTTACAATTCGACTAGCTTATCCCATGCCATGCGAGACGCTATGTCTTGGAGAGGATGGGTTTTGAAGACCATGGAAATTTTGAAACAAAGAAAATACACCTAAGGACCCATCATGATATGGATTTTGAAGTAAAGCTGTGCAATGCTCAGAGCGTAACCCATTTTGGTTGCCAAAATTGGGAAGCACTTTGCAGAATGTATGGTTTTTATGAGGGTATGATTGTCACCATGGATCTTGGTGATCCTGACATCGAGCAAGACAATATGGACATTTGGGTCCTTGTTGATACGCTTCTGATTGTACTGCTATGTGAGTTTCTCAAACATAGTTATTAACTAATTTATATTGTTTATTTCAAAATAGTTGACAGCTTATTTCCATTGACAGCTTATTTTGATTCTTCACAGACTATACAGAAGATGGTAGACAAAACCCACTACACAGAATTTATAAGGAGAAAAGTCGTCTGATCGCAGTTTGTACTCTTCTTGAGGATTACAATAACTATTATCGAACTCCTCCAAATTATGGTGAATACGTGCCACTAGTGCACGTGTTGAACCACTGTAACTTCTCTGGAGATACCTTGGTAAGATGTTTTACTATTACGACATCCGTGCATCTTTTGCATACTTCTAAAACTAGTACATCATTGCTAACTACAAAGTTATTACTATGTTTTTCAACAGAAACTCCCGATGGGTTGTGTGCCTCATCTGATGTATATGAATGGTCGCCTTACTGTTCTGAACATACTGCCAGGTAAATCTAGGGAGCTCACCTGTGCATATCAGATTTCTAAAACCAGTGAACACATAGACATTCGCAAGGAGGTTCTTGGAAGTAACATTCAGCGAAAGGCATGAATTGGAGACAGGCTAATCTCCATTCTCCATAATGGAGATTCAGGGGCTATCTTGTTTTTTGCTATTTTACCTTAGAAAATGTAGTAGGTCTTAATCGAATGTAGTAGGTCCTATGAGGTACAATATGTTTATTATGTGGTAATGTGTTAGAGTTGATAATGAGGAGTACTTGTGATTACGACTACTGACCACTTTGCTATGTGATGTCATTGATGAAAACGATGATCTTGAGGAGGTCTTATATGACAATGGTGTATTATGATGATAAGTTGTTAATAATATGATGATGATGATGATGATATTATTATATCATTGGGTGAAAGAACCGCGGATTAGTTTCAAGTGGATGGACATCCACTTGAAACTAGTCCACGGTTCTTTCATCCCGTGATGTAATAACTCATTATGATGTAAAAACAATCTCTAAATTCCTGTTGTATGAAAACTTGTGTAAAGGTGTATGAATACAACATGAAATAAAAAAGAAATAAAATACTAAATAATAGTAGTAGCGCGGGCAAGGAGAAGCGCTACTACTAATTACTAGTAGCGCTCCTCTGGAGAAGCGCTACTACTAAGTCAATTTAGCAGTAGCATGGGTCTAGGCACGCTACTGTTAAGCTTTAGTTGTAGCGCCTTATCAGTAGAGCTCCTGCCCGCGCTACTGATAGGCCTAAAACCCGCGCTGCTGCTAGGCTTTTCCGCAGTAGTGTGAGGCCGTTACGAGCCCTCCTCTCCACTCCATTTGTCCGCTCTCCCTCCTAGAAGCATCCTCGACCCAGCCAACCCTCTCGGCGAGCCCTCCATCCACCACCCTGGCCGGAGCCTTGTCGTCGGCCTCCGCCTAAATTTGCACCCACCATTCCTCCTCCTCCCCTCTAGACCACACTAGAGCACCTCCACCACCACCGCGAGCCTCTCCCGTGCTTCTCCCTCTCCTTCCCATGGCCGTGCTGTCGAGTTCCATCACCACCGCTGGCCTCGCTGCTGCGGCCGATGATGTGCTCGTGTCCGACCACCCCTGCAGTCGTGGCACACCTTGGAGGATGCGACACGCTCTCCTGAGCAAGCTGGTGTGCTGGGCACCGACGGAGGTGGCCGGTGCCACTAGGGAGAGCGCCAGCGCTGCTCGGCCTCGCCTCCTCTGTTTCCCGTCGCGCCACGTGGGAGGTTGAAGGCGGCCTGCAACTGGGCCCCGCGCGTCAGCGACCCAGTGGGCGGGCCCCGCCCGTTTAAGTGGAGACGGTTTCCACCGGATCCGCTTTACCCGTGCGTAGGCGCACTTTCAGAAGCCTCCTTCGACGTCACCTCCTCTGCTCACGCAGCCGAGCCGCTGGGCTAGCCCAGTGCGCTGCCATGCTAAGCTGCACCGAAGGCACAGTTTAGGTATAGCCCAAATCTTTTTCTTTTTCTTTCCAGTGAGCTTCTAAAATCCATAGTTTATTCATTTCTTGTCCAAATTTGTTGATTCGAATTTCCAGAGACTCCATAAATCAAGTTCTATTTAATGGGCCACAGTGGACATTTTTGTTGTTCTTGGTTTGCACTGGACCTTTTAAAAAGATCATTTATCCACATAAGTCCACTTCAAAAATCCATATTATATTCATTTCAACTCCAAATCCAGTGAAACCAATTTATAAATGTTTCAAAAATCATGCCTGAATTAATGGGTACTTTTACTCATTTTTATAAAAAGGCATTCTTTGGACAACTTGTAGATCCATCAAATCCATTGATTCCATCATATTGAAATGTTCAGAACTATCCACTGATCCAATTCCAATAAAACCACCTTGGTAATTTTTCATATGCCCAAAGGCATCCTAGAAAAGCCCAACTCACATTTTTAGAGCACTTTTATTTTTGCCTTGTTGCGTTGCTTACCATGATTTTTTCCAACGTTAGTTGACAAAGTAGATGGAGTATGTGGAGAAGGACCAGAAGACTTGAAGACGCTGATGAACCAGGCAAGCAGCCCTTTAACCATGATGAACCCTTTTTATCATAATAGCATTTCTTTCCGTGATTGTTGAATGCATGATATCTTGAATGGCAACCTTGCTAGGTTTGCCTCCGTTGCATGCCCCGTTGATACTTGCAATGTTCATGACTCTATCCTTGCTTAGAGTTCTGTTGGTGGGTTGTAGAAATATGCTATAGTTGTTGGCTGAGCAAAATGTGTTGGAGTTATGCATGGAAAGAAACAAGTGTGGTTTGACATACTTGCAATAGCCTAGTGGGTGCCACTAATGCCCTTGGGAGATGATGATGAGCTATGTCACTACTTGGTGGATAGGTAGTGTATCGAGGCTTGATGAAAGTGTTGTTTATAGGGACAGATTAGATTTAAGATTTGTCGACTGTCCCAACCTTACATGCGCCACCATGCTACCCTTATATGGCAAAGGGCATTATTGATTACCTAGGCCGATACTAACTTGGAGCTCGCATTACTAGTGACGGGAGAGTTGTTGTTGCACTCTCTCGGGACGGGGTCGTGCCAAGTAGGGCGGCCATGACTGTTTTGACAGGGCACCGGACACACCGTTGGTACCCCGTGCTTGTGGTATGTGATGAATATGGGAGCGAGGCTCCACAACTTTATGATGTGAAATGTTAGGCACGGGGGTTACTACCAAACGAGTGGACTCCATATTAGTGTCGTCTAGGGAAAGATAGTGATCGGGTGCTTACCCCGGGTACTTGAGGTACCGCGGATCGTGGATGACACGGAAGTTGCACGGATCTTGTGGTTAAAGTGTGCAACCTCTGCAGAGTGTAAAACTATTTGAATAGTCGTGTCCACGGTCAAGGACAGTTGGGCGGTGCTGCTTAGACTACGTCCATACGTTTCTGGAAAACAACACGGTTTGGTAAATATGTTTATATGATTCACGAGGAAGTCACGATGAGCTTGATAATGAGTCGTTCATAAGTCTTTCCTCGATGTTGATGTCTATAACCTCCTGATTCTTGTTGCAGACACATTCATGTCCTTAACAAATGATGATCATACTTGCATGAGAAAAACTAGCTTTTCGCAAAATGCCAAATTAGCAGTAGAGCCTTGCATAATTATTCTGTTATCACTCTTGGGTTGCTTGCGAGTGCATTCAAAGTACTCATTGGCTTGCCACTGGTTATTTTATTGGCCAGGCATGAAAGAACAGGATGTGATGAAGAACACTTCGGTGACGAACATGCGATCTAGGACGCTTCCCAGTCAGAATGCCTGTAGGGTTAAGGCAGATGGCATGGGTCTAAGTTATCGATGAAGATTTCCGTTGCGATGATATACTCAAGACTTGACCATAATGGTCCTACTTGTGTAAAATGGTATGTATGGATGTAAGACTCTTATTATTCAGCTTCTGTGTGTTCAGTGAGCATTGATCTCTGGGATCACTGTACACGTGCATTCGCTGATCCCGACCTATGAGTCGGGGTCCCCACAGAGCTAGTATCAGAGCCATCCTGACTGTAGGAAGCCTTAGTTAGCATGGTCATTAATTAGGATAAAACTATTTCCAAAACTATTATTAGTTTTCAAAACTATCTTTACTTCTCTTCCCTTCTTAGCTTTTCGAAAACTAAGATATACTTTCCTCTTCCCCTTCAAAATTTTAAATGGTTGCTGGAATCCTTATGCCCTGACCACGGGATTCGTTGTAATGCTCGTGGGTAAACTAGAAGGAGGATGCCTTGCCAGACACTCAGCCACCTCTTTTGAACACAAGATTGGCAACACCATAGCAAGACGATGCCAACAGAAGGTATGCCCTCAAGGAATGAGGACATGAAGACCCAGAGGATGGTGACGCCTTTGAAATTGCCCCAGGATTATGCAACCTTGGCCTATGATGACCAGGGCATAGGATATGCAAGATCATGGTATACATCACTAGTAGCACAACCCTGTCCTTATCATTGTTGTGTTGGCAACCACCGGTGGATGAGAACCTCGCCATTTGGTCCGACTCACTATAGTGAGCAGGAAAACGGTTCTCTTCATCCCCTGCTCTCGGTGATGATACTGGCAACAATGTGTCTGGCAGATGGGACCTCTACTATGCGTTGTTAGTGTCACTACATAAAGGATTGCCTACCTGGTACACTCGACGCCTTAGAAGGCAAGAGGGATCGTCATGATTAAGAAGACAAAAGGAGACCAAGTCAATTCCATCTACGAGGAGCCACCTTCACCCCATCACTACAACAGGCAAGAAGTTGTTGAAGACTCTTCAAGCTCAACTGGGATCGTTTCATCGAATAACTATAGGAGACATAGCGATGTTTGAGGAAAACCTAGGAAACTACACGAGGCACAGAGCAAAGCACGACTACTGAATCCGAGAACCCCTAGGGTAGGATGAGTCTTGTACCCCCTATGCGCAGTCGAGTCCATATGATGGTTCGAATTGTGTGTTGCTTGTTTTTATTTGTTTGTGTTTTGATATCAGTCGCACTTTTTCCCTAGGCAACAATTACGCGACTATATCACCTCCCTTACCTTGTTTCTTTTGTTTGCCCCTTTTTGGCACCCGTTTGTTTGCACCTGCACTATAGAACCCCTTTAGGCATCCCACCTCCTCTATGCTACTTTTCCCTCTCATCTCTCTCTCCTCAGCTGAAGGCCGGCAAGACAAGGTACACCAAGGATTTTACTTCAAACCAACTAGCGCGGAAGATTTTTGCTACAGCCTCCTCGACCAAGTGCAACCCCGTAGAGATATGTTTACTCCTCAAGATTATATGCCCATCCCTAGACCCTTCGAGACTGCACGTTATAACCCAGCTTGAATCCCTAACCAAGTGCTTAACCCACAAAATTACAAGAGAACTAGCTAAGCCTTCGTAACCTTGCACCGGTTCATTATGGAACTAGTGGACATAGTGAACGAGCACATTATCATCCTAAGATAGCACCAGAGCTGACGATGCCATAGGGTAGACCTATTCGAGGATATTGAAATAGGACAAACCACTTGATGAGTTTATATCAAAGACCTTGAGGAATTATCCGAGACTTCTTGGTGGATTATGAGCTTTTCATGTTAGTTGATGAACTTGGTGGGGTCATGTTACTAGAGTAGCATAGAATTCATTACCAGTGGAGTAAATTGGATTTTGTAGGACAATTATGATCGCACGATGAAATTCTTGAAGGTATAGGGATTTGACTTAACCAGGAGATATTGATAGAAGATAGTTGACCATGATATTTGGATTAAATAGGTGATCCTAATGGAGTCTAGATGCTGAGTAAGTCTACATGGTTCGGATTAAATTGGATTTATAGTGATGATCTCAATTATGATACCATGTTTCTCGGTGAATAAAAAAACTAGGAGATTGGATTAATTGTCGGAGTTGATTTAGGGTTCTATATAAGCTTGAGGTTGGAAGTTACTTGACCCCGATGATGGGAATTGGTGGACTGACTATAGTAAAGATAGCTATTTCAAGTATTTGGGGATTATAGGATATTACAAGATCGTGTGGAACACCATAGGCATTGGATTTGTAGAATTAATGGATTAGGTAGTTGTTGATGGAAGTTAATGGTCTGTTGGGGTTGATTCATAGGAGGAAACATGATCTTGGAGTGGCATACGACGTGTTTCCTTAGGGTAGAAATGCACTATCATGGACCTTGGAAGAATAGGCCGAACACTTGGGTTGTGGTGTTTAATTCAAGCTTAACATCTTGTATGTTCTACCCATGGATTTTTGTGTAGATATGAGTTTGGGGGACAGTTTACATCTATGATTTTGTTGAGACCCCCCCTCTTGGGAGTCATGAGGATATGAATAACATGAGTGAAAATTGGAGTTTATCTATACGAGATGATGCTCTCGGTGGTATAAAGTGATTTGCTTGGAAGACTAAATAGAACAATTGGCATCTGAGAAACTGTGCTCAAGGATAAGATGACAGACGTTCACTCGCACCCTAGAATCCTTGAAACCCTTAAGCCTTGCCAAGCCACAACATGGTCAAATCATGACCACATGCTTTGGCTCTAGGTCGAGAACACCCTGAACCATACTCAACCGAGACCACCACCAATACCCCAGCCTACTTTATGTACCCCATGAACAAGTCTTCATGAAGTACTTGGACAGGTTGATTGTCATCTATATTTAGTGGCCCACCTGACTACCCAAAGACGGAAGAAGGACCGTTCAGCTGGTTAGGGAACATCTGAAGACTGCCATGTCAACAAAGAAGAACTGCACCAACCACCATCGTCAAGAAGTAAACCTCCGCGTCGAAGACTAGGTGTATCTATAGGCCACTTCTCTCAAAGGAACCCAACATTTCCATGACAAGGAAACCCACACCAAGATTCATCGGCCCTCTTCGAGATCACTCTAAGATTTAACAACCCCCTCTGAGATCACTACGAGACGAAGAGAAGACAGTTACCAGCTGGAGTTGCCACCTGATTTACCTAATGTGCACAACATTTTCCATGCATCACAACCCTAGAAGTGTTTCCAACCTCCTGATAAGCCTGATCTCTGCAAGAACATCGATCGTCAAGCCACCGACCTCCAGCCCAACCTGGCAATGCGAGAAACCGCTTAGCAACCTGGATCAAGCAGAACGTCATACATGAAGCCACACCGTCAAGTACTTCAAAGTTCAATGGAGCACCACTCAAAAGTAGAAGCAGTATGAGGACATGAAGACTACTCCAAATCCATGTTTCCATACTCCTTTCCGCGCCTAGTTTGGGAATCCCGGGGACGAGATTCTTGCAAGGGGGTATGTCTGTCACACCCTGATCTTCATGCCACAACACTTAAGCTAATAAAACATGATAAACTGTGGTTTGACAAAAACTTTTGAGTGCTTTGGACCTTGCTTGATTTATTTTTGTGTGTTGGTTGCAAGTGCTCTAAAAATCAAATAAATCCTCCAACTCTTGTACTCCTTCTCCTTGATCCAAACCTTGCCCAATGATCATGCCATGTTTGTAGGACATCAAAATAATTTCTTGCAAAAATATTTTTGGCCAAAAAGTATTTTCTAAATTAGGTTTTTCAAAAACCCCTAAATTGAGACTTGAACTACAAGTACTTAATTAAAGGTGTGAAAAATCTTTCAAAAATTATATTTGACTCCTACTAGATATAGGACACCCAGAAACCACAAAAATATAATGTTAAAAGTAATTTTCCTATTTTATTTAAAGGCTTTTTCTTTAGGCCAGAAATGGTCTTTAATAGGTTAAAATTATTTGAAAGCTTCAAAAATATTTGAGAAAAATCAGGGAAACTCAGTAGACATATATTTTTTTCCATATATAAGAGTTTCAGCACATGGGTATGTTCAAAATATTGGACAAAGCCTCCCAAAACTATTTCTGCCCATTTCAAGGATTTGAAATATTTCTACAGGAAATATTTTCATAAAAATCCAAGAAAATTCCATCATGTCAAAAATGCCCTATTTGGTGATCTTGCCTACTCTCATGTCTTGGAGAACGATATAACATCATCAAATCGCCTCAAAATCATTTATGTCCATTTTGAAGTTTGAGCAACTTTACATTGCCAAACGTTTACAAATGTTATCAAACCTTGTGAACATGCTCAAATGTTCTAATTATTCATCTAGAACAAGTTGGAGAACAAGTTAACTTTATCAAAGTGCCCCAAAACCCTTTCTGTCCAGAACCAAATTTGAACAACTCTACTATGTCAACTTTCTCCTTTTGATCTCAACTTTTGTGTACATGTTCAGAACCTAAAATGATGACACTACACCAAGTGTTGCATCAAGGAGAATAGATTTGCATGACTAAATGTTGGGAAGTCCATTTCTATTGATTTCTAGGGTTTACAAAAGTTGCATTGGCAACTTTGCCCAAATGGACTCAATATTGGTGGAACCTGTTATTTTCTCATACCATTTGACCCTGTCAAGCCTCATGACAAGAGGAGTTCATCTTCTTGCCCAAACCACCATCAAACACCTTTTGCCAGAAATTTAAAATGCATGTATAGCCCATTTCCACTAATCTCCATGAGCCCAACTTTTTGCCACGAACCCATCTGCTCCTCCTCTAACCCCTGCATCTTTCCCTGCCCGAGGAGCCATTATGATGGGGGTGAAAATCTCTTTTCCCCTCTCTGGACAACACCATTTCTCTTTGTTTCAACCTCCCTCCTCACCCTAGTACCTCCCCAGGGCATCCAATGCCATTTCCAGTTTGTTTACTCCCCCATAAAGCTCCCAGACACAAGTGGCCGCACCCACTCCGCAAAAAGACATGCCCATGTTGGCCAAAGTCGCGCTCTAGAGCACCAAAGCACTGTGGCTCGGCCCACCCGAGGTGTCCGGCAGGCCTTGGGCAAGGGATGATGTCCCTCGAGGTCGCCTCGACATCCTTGGTGCGTCAGAGTGCTGGCCCCACTACTAGGAAAAGGCATGCTAGTGGCGCACCAGTTTTAACTTCTAATGGCACACTACTGGTGCGCCACTAGCCTCACGCCATTAGAATTTTTTTCTAATGGCGCACCACATGTGCGCCATTAGAATCTGGTATTCTAATGGCGCACCACGCAGTGCGCCATTAGTATTGCCCATAGTGCGCCACTATTATCTGCTATACTTATAGCGCACCACATGGTAGTGCGCCATTAGTAACAATTTTTTTAATTTTTTTGTTTTTTCTTAATCTCAGGTCACTATTTCACATATGAGATATTCAACACACACATATATATATATACAACAAGCATCCATATAGCAATCATATCCAACACACAAGTTTCATCATATATACATACATAGCCAACACATAGTTCCGTCGTTACATATTACAAAAGTTTCACATTGTTCATCCAACACCGTTATCCATCAATTCACAAAAGTTTCACATTGATAAAAAATAAAAACACAAATGGAAAATAAGCACTCCACCCACGCAAGCTTCCGTCAATTAAATCAAATCTGCAAAATGATAAACAAGAAGTTAGAAGAAGAAAAAGAAGAAGACTAGAAGAATACTAGAGGAAGAAGAACACTAGAAGAAGAATAAGAAGAGTTTTGGAAAAGAAGAAGAATAAGAAGAAGACTATAAGCTTATTATGTAAACTTGATCATTTTGTGCTAACATAAGTTATTTTGGAGCTAACCTATAGGAAACTAAGCATATAAGCTCTAAGTTAGTATATTAGAGCCAACTTAGGTAAAATGAAGCTAACCTATGTCATTTTGGAAAAGAAGAAGAATAAGAAAAAGTCTATAAGCTTATTATGTAAACTTGATCATTTTGTGCTAAAATAAGTTATTTTGGAGCTAACCTATAGGAAACTAAGCATATAAGCTCTTAGTTAGTATATTAGAGCCAACTTAGGTAAAATGAAGCTAACCTATGTCATTTTGGAAAAGAAGAAGAATAAGAAAAAGTCTATAAGCTTATTATGTAAACTTGATCATTTTGTGCTAACATAAGTTATTTTGGAGCTAACCTATAGGAAACTAAGCATATAAGCTCTAAGTTAGTATATTAGAGCCAACTTAGGTAAAAATGAAGCTAACCTATAGGAAACTAAGCATATTAGAGATAACATAGGTAACTAAGTATATATATATATCATTTTGGATAGCTAACCTATAGGAGATGTGACATACCTGTCAAGGTTCAGTTCTCATGCATTGTTCTTCTCCTTCTCCTTCCTCTCCCTGATGCGCCTAGAGCGGCGAGGCGGTGGAGGCAGTGGAGGTAGTGGGATGTAGTCTTCTACCACAATTGGCGTGGTCATGTCGCCCAGCTGTGGGATTGCCGGCGCCACCATCGGTGCGTGGTCATTGTCAGGCACCACCACCATCGAGAGGCTACCTTAAGGCACAACCATCGCTAGGTCATCCTCAGACACCTCCATCTCTTGCCCATGGTCAGCCACCACCATCTCTTGCCCTTGGTCAGCCACCACCAGCGCTAGGTCATCCTCAGCCTGATGCCCATCGTCATCCTGCAGCTCCTCATCCTCACTCTGCTCCTCTTCTCCCGCACTCCAGTCCGGATCATCCTTCTTGTTGTCTATGCTGCTGCCAGAATCGATGCTGCTTTCGCTACAGCCAGAATCGCTGCTGCTTTCGCTATAGCCATAGTCACTGCTGCTTTGGCTGTAGCAAGTGTCGCTGCTGCTGCTCCCATTACCTGTCCAAAATGCAACAATGACCGTTAACAATCGATGTGAGACAAAGCCAAATGTAGAGGAATAAGAAGAGGCAGAACGTACCGGCATCATCATCGGCAGCGTAGCGCATGCGACACATAGTCTTGTTGTACACCTTCACGATGAGCATGTTGGCGTCATCGTCGTACCTGAAGACAAGGAAGTACCCCAGCTGTAGGTCATAGGCACGGTAGAACTTCTACCACCCACGAGAGAAGTACATGTGGCCCTTCTTGATCGCCAACTGCACATCCCACTGCCCGCGAAACCCGCTGCCGGCCTGTCGCAGCTTCACATTATTTGGCGGATCTTCACCCATCAGCATGTTCATAAAACTGTCAGGCAGCCTCTGCAGTTTGGGACAATGAGTGATGTAGCAAACAACAGATATCATAATGAGATGGGTGAAGGGGAGGTCTCTCATTTTATATACCTGCGTCATGGATGATACTGAAGCCTCAAGTATGATAGTGAAGAACTCGGAAGCATCCAACTCGTACTGCAGTGTCGCAGATCGGCGGTGGCTGCTTCCCGCCATCTCTGATAAGCAGCAGGAGAGACCAATTAGTACCCATGCATGATAACAGGCATTAGTCGCAAGTACCCCATATGTCCTATTTTTAGCAAAGTAATGCTAAAATTCACGGAAAATTCCAGCATTACCTTTGCTGAAAATAGGACATATGGAGAACCCGAATTTGCCGGAACGGAAGTTAATCGACATTCCGGCAAACTCAAGGGCCTCTCGGGGTACCTGCAAATTCATCACGACAAAATGGTCGGAGATAAAACCCAGCAAACTAGCACCACAAAGCACATAACAAAATTCAGTAAATTTCCAGCAACTACTCCTAATGCAAACAAGATTCACCTAGCAAGGTTTATTTGACATGGAGTAGTTTATTTCATAGAGTAAACATTAGCACTATTTGACAGTAAAAGGTTTTAGCTAATTTGAATTAACTGAAAGCAGAAGTACATCATTTTTATTGATAGTGAAATGTTCAAAGAAACAGAAATATCAGTACAATAGCTAGATTACACTATCAGTACGCTAGCAGTAAAATGTTCATCTACTTTGAATAAACAAATATTCAAGCAGTACCAAACAGACCAAGGATGTTGAATTCTCTTCTAAGTTTCCCCTACACTGAATGAATTAAGGCGATTTACTTATGAATCAGAACACTTAAAATATTGAGAGTGGTCCATACTCTACTTTTTGTTTCTACTGTTCAAAGCATAATTTTAATTAAAAGCATAATTCTCTTGATCTTGCTGTCTAGGACATGGAGAGAGAGGGAGAAGGGGCAGGGAAGCTCACCTTGGATGGCGTAGAGAGGAAGTAGGGGAGATCGGGGTTGGCGGCGGAGGTGACCGATGGCGGAGGACGGCAGGGGCAGGCGGGGTGGGCGCGTCGGGGCCGCGCTTTCCGGATGCTGCAGGGGCTGGAGGAGGCCCTCGCTCGTTGGAGGGAGGAGGAGAGGAGAGGAGCGGGCGGTGGGGTGAGGAACCCTAGCGCGTGTGCTCGGCCGATCCCATTCGGGGGGCGCGGGGGCGGCGGGGGTGGAGTCCGGCGGCGGTCGGGGCGGCGGCGTCGGGGCAGCACAAGACCACAGCCAGGAGAGGCAGCGGCGTCACCGACGGTGTGCAGGCGCGGCGGACGGAGGGGGCAGAGCAAGGCGGGATGGCGAACACGGGGGGGGGGGGGGCAGCGGGTGATATCGATGAGGCAGGGGAGAGATTAGAGAGATTGGGGATTAATTAGTGTACGACTATTCTAATGGCGCACCACCATCTCGTGCGCCATAAGTACGACTATTCTAATGGCGCACTAGCGCTCGGTGCGCCATTAGAATTTTGTTCTAATCTAGCCCACTAGCCCTATCTACAACCTAACCCTATCTACAACATAACCCACCCACTAGCGCGACTGGTCAGCACGCAGCACACACACTAGGAGGTCTTGGGTTTGATTCCCAGGCTCCCCAATATTTTTTTATGCATTTTAAATGCTTTTTTATATTTATTTGTGTTTAAATATGTTCAAACTTGTTTAAATCATAACAGTAATATTTTTTTATAAAAACAGTAGTAATTTTTTAAAAAATATGTTCTAATTTGTTACTTGGAAATATCATCGGCGGCGGCGGTGGAGCGGGGGAGGGTGCGGGGGGTGCCCGTTGGCGGCGGTGGAGTGGGGGAGGGTGCGGGGGGGGGGGGTGCTCGTCGGCGGCGGTGGAGCGGGGGAGGGTTGCGGTGGGTCGTCGGCGGCGGTGGAGCTAGCGAGGGAGGGTGCGGGTGGGATCGAGATCGAGATCAAAAGTGTCCATGAAAATATACACGGTGCGCCATTAACAGTTTTGCAAAAAAGTAAAAAAAATTATATACTAATGGCGCACTGCTTACAAGGTGCGCCATTACTTGGTAGAACTAGTAATGGCGCACTTTGGCACCATGCGCCATTAGAGTGTATGGAAAAATGGAAAAACAATTCAATACTACTGGTGCACCCTGTGCCCGGTGCGCCATTAGTGTCTTCCACACTAATGGCGCACCTCCGACCGGTGCGCCATTAGTATATAGTAGCGGCGCACTGCTTACAAGGTCCGCCATTAGTATCAATCCTATCTATAGCCCTTTTCCTAGTAGTGGCCCCTCCTTCCCCTCTCCCTCTCACCTCTTGTGGCGCGTGCCCGACGCCGCCCGGCTCGGCCAATGCATGGCCTCGCACATGCAAGTGCCAGGACCCTGCCCTTCCTCTCCTCTCTCTCCCCCATGACCTAGACGACTCCCACGTACGCCTCAGATATGCCCCAAAGTGCTCGTTTGGCCCCTGGCGACGCCCTGGGCCGTGGTCGTGAGCTCCACCCACGGTGCTCCTAGCCGCACCCATATGATGCCATTACGAGCCCTCCTCTGCACTCCATTTGTCCCCTCTCCCTCCTAGAAGCTGCCTCGACCCGGCCAACCCTCTGGCCGAGCCTCCATCCACCACCCTGGCCAGAGCCTTGCCGTCGGCCTCCGCCTAAATTCGCACCCACCATTCCTCCTCCTCCCCTCTAGACCGCAGTAGAGCACCTTCACCACCACCGCGAGCCTCTCCTGTGCTTCTTCCTCTCCTTCCCATGGCCGTGCTATCAAGTTCCATCACCACCGCCGGCCTCGCCGCTGCGGCCGATGATGTGCTCGTGTCCGTCCACCCCTGCGGTCGTGCTGCACCTCGGAGGATGTGGCATGCTCTCCTGAGCATGCTGGTGTGCTGGGGGCCCACGGAGGTGGCCGGTGCTGCCGGGGAGAGCGCCGGCGCCGCTCGGCCCTGCCTCCTCTGTTTCCCATCGCGTTGCGCGGGAGGTTGAAAGCGGCCTGTAGCTGGGCCCCGCGCGTCAGCGACCCATTGGGCGGGCCCCGCCTGTTTAAGTGGAGACGGTTTCCACCGGATCCGCTTTCCCCGTGCGTAGGCGCACTTCCCGAAGCCGCGCAGCCGAGCCGCTGGGCCGGCCCAGTGCGCTCCCATGCTAAGTTGGGCCGAGGGCACAGTTTAGGTATAGCCCAAATCTTTTTCTTTTTCTTTTCTAGTGAGCTTCTAAAATCCATAGTTAATTCATTTCTTGTCCAAATTTGATGATTCGAATTTCCAGAGACTCCATAAATCAAGTTCTATTTAATGGGCCACAGTGGACATTTTTGTTGTTCTTGGTTTGCACTAGACCTTTTAAAAAGATCATTTATCCACATAAGTCCACTTCAAAAATCCATATTATATTAATTACAACTCCAAATCTAGTGAAACCAAATTATGAATGTTTCTAAAATCATGCCTGAATTAATGGATACTTTTACTCATTTTTGTAAAAAGGCATTCTATGGACAACTTGTAGATCCATCAAATCCATTGATTCCATCATATTTAAATGTTCAGAACTATCCACTGATCCAATTCCAATAAAACCACCTTGGTAATTTTTCATATGACCAAAGGCATCCTAGAAAAGTCCAACTCACATTTTTAGAGCACTTTTATTTTTGCCTTGTTGTGTTGCTTATCGTGACTGTTTCCGATGTTAGTTGACAAAGTAGACGGAGTGTGTGGAGAAGGACCAGAAGACTTGAAGACTCTGATGAACCAGGCAAGCAGCCCTTTGACCATGATGAACCCTTTTTACCATAATAGCATTTCTTTCCGTGATTGTTGAATGCATGATATCTTGAATGGCAACCTTGCTAGGTTTGCCTCCGTTGCATGCCCCGTTGATACTTGCATTGTTCGTGACTCTATCCTTGCTTAGAGTTGTGTTGGTGGGTTGTAGAAATATGCTATAGTTGTTGGCTGAGCAAAATGGGTCAGAGTTATGCATGGACAGAAACAAGTGTGGTTTGACATACTTGCAGATAGCCTAGTGGGTGCCACTAATGACCCTGGGAGATGATGATGAGCTAGGTCACAACTTGGTGGAGAGGTAGTGTACCGAGGCTTGATGAAAGTCTTGTTTATAGGGACGGATTAGATTTAAGATTTGTCGACTGTCCCAACCTTACATGCGCAACCACGCTACCCTTATATGGTAAAGGGCATTATTGATTACCTAGTCCGATACTAACTTGGAGCCCGCATTACTAGTAACGGGAGAGTTGTTGTTGTGCTCTCTCAGGACGGGGTCGTGCTAGGTAGGGCGGCCATGACTGTTTTCACAGGGCACCGGACACACCGTTGGTACCCCATGCTTGTGATATGTGATGAATATGGGAGCGAGGCTCCACAACTTTATGATGGGAAATGTTAGGCACGGGGGTTACTACCAATCGAGTGGACTCCATGTTAGTGTCGTCTAGGGAAAGCTAGTGATCGGGTGCATACCCCAGGTACTTGAGGTACCGTGGGTCGTGGATGACACGGAAGTTCCCCGGATCTTGTGGGTAAAGTGTGTAACCTCTGCAGAGTGTAAAACTATTTTAATAGACGTGTCCACGTTCAAGGACAGTTGGGCAGTGCTGCTTAGACTACGTCCATACGTTTCTGACAAACAACATGGTTTGGTAAATATGTTGATATGATTAGTGAGGAAGTTATGATGAGCTTGATAATGAGTCATTCATAACTCTTTCCTCGATGTTGATGTCTGTAACCTCCTGATTCTTGTTGCAGACACATTCATGTCCTTGACAAATGATGATCATACTTGCATGAGAAAAACTAGCTTTCGACAAAATGCCAAATTAGCAGTAGAGCCTTGCATAATTATTCTGTTATCACTCTTGGGTTGCTTGCGAGTACATTCAAAGTACTCATTGGCTTGCCATTGGTTATTTTATTGGCCAGGCATGAAAACACAGGATATGATGAGGAACGCTTCGGTGACGAACATGCGATCTAGGATGTTTCCCAGTCAGAATGCCTGCAGGGTTAAGGCAGATGGCATGGGTCCAAGTTATCGACGAAGATTTCAGCTGCGATGATATACTCAAGACTTGACCATAATGGTCCTACTTGTGTAAAACGGTATGTATGGATGTAAGACTCTTGTTATTCTGCTTCTGTGTGTTCAATGAGCATTGATCTTTGGGATCATTGTACACGTGCATTCGGTGATCCCGACCTATGAGTCGGGGTCCCCACAGGTGAATATGTTGGGAGGCGAAACTAAAAGCCCCTATCTTTCTATGTGTCCGGTTTGTCGGCGTTCTGGGAACGGGGGTACCTAGACTTTCCTGCCTGCGGCCTGCGGCATGGCTCAGGGAGTGGCCCAATATGGCCCATCTTCATCAACACGTGCTCAAGACCCTCGCGAGGGGCCAAGCCTTCCGGGGAGGATAACAGGAGGCTTCCTCGGGTACAACCTTGTCAGGCTGGCTCGCGAGGAGGCGGAGAGATCAAGGTGGGGTACCTCACGAGGATCCCATGACGCAAGCCATGACGATCGAGGCCAGGCGGGCGCCACGCGAGCGCCGGTCTGCGCAGAGTCCTTGTTTCCTCCTTGGTGCAAAGGGGGCAAGCGCAAGCAAGAGTATCAAGCAAAGGCAACCCTTTCGGTGCAACAAGACCAAGACCAGCAGGACGACAGGATGGAGGTCATCGTGGAGCCCAAGCCGGCGCCACCGTCAGGGTCCTTGGCAGGCGAGGACCGACTTTAGTCAGGATAAGTGTACTAGATGTTCCCCTTCAAAATGGCCAATTGTTGGCACCCTTCCCGCTCAATTTTTGGGAAGAGGCCCAGGGCCTCCCTCTATAAATAGGACTATCCACCCACAGGGTAGAGGGGGGACAGATAAACAAAAGAGAGAGAGAGAGGCGACAGAACTCACCCAAGCAGTTCATCGCACCAGCCAAGAACAGCCCCTCGCGAGGTTGTTCTTCGTTGTACTGTTCACTATCAGCCCCAGAGGCAATCCACCACACCACAAACTAGAGTAGGGTATTACACCACAATGGTGGCCTGAACCAGTATAAATCGCGTGTCCCTTGTGTTATTCTTCGTGTAGTTTAGATCCTTGCGAGGCGACGAGACGTGGGTAGGCGGGAGGTGTGATCTCCGCGTGCACCCCAGAGTTCGAACCTTGAGGGTCTGCCGGAACCCGAAATCCGACATTTGGCGCGCCAGGTAGGGATGCGCCAGAATCCTTCTCTCGCTGCCTCGCATACCATCGCATCATCATCATCATGTCCGGCGACCCAACGGGCAATCTTGATCCCTAGGCGGCCTGGGCCGCCCACGCAGAGCCGCTTGCCCAGGGCGACCTCAACCCTGTGCCCTAGGCAGCCCGCGGTCCGCAGGGCACTGCGGGCCGCGGGCGACGCGGTCAGGCGGCGCCAGCTCTCACGCCGCGGCAGGTGCGGTCGGCAGCAAGGGCCTCAAGCCACGCTGCGGCCACGGCGCCGTACACCCAGCGGGAGCAGGCAAACTCAACGGCCGCGCTCACGGTAGCCCGAGAGCTACTGCAATGCAGGCTGCTGGAGGGCGGCCGCGACGTGCTACTAGAGCGGGTGGCAGAGCTCTTGGGCTCCGCCGCCTCGGGAGCTCACCCCTTTTGCGCCCAGCCACCGCTTCAGGCCCAAGGCGGACTGCACGGAGGCCCCACGCGTGCCCGCACAGCTTCGAGCGGATTCCAGGGCCACTCCAACGCCAACCTGGCCGTCGGCGCTTGGCTGCCGATAGTGCCTTCTCCACCTCCGACCAGCGAAGGGGGATCCACTACAGCCCATGGTCCCGGTGGGCCGCCACGCTACCACTCCCAGGTGGGCACCTCGAGCAGGACTACATGGCACACGGGGCACTACAACGAGGCATTCGGGGCGGCGGCCCCGGAAGCGTATGTGCCCCACATGGTGGATCAAGGACACGCGCAGGAGGAAGACCATGGCTCATTCCTCTGCCCAGGCTGGGGGAAAGAGACACCCGAAGCTGAGCTCTTTCAGGAGCCCAGGGAAGGCCTCGTCGACCGCGCTGGAGGCAGCGACTATCGGGTACCGCTAATTCCTTAGGAACAGGCATACGCTAACCATGGATCACAGGAGGTACAGGTCGTCGCGGCGGATGGCCGCCCCAATCCAGCAGCTTCCTACCCCTCAGGAGGAGGGTACCGGGGGCTGCAGGAGGGGGGCTGAGATCCGGCCTCTCCCACGCGGCGCTCGGAGCAAGGCGTCCTTAGGAGGTAGGCCCTCTACCGGGGAGGTGCCTCAGGGCCTACCCCCGGCAGAGCACCCGTGGTCGTCGGGAGAACCGCTGGCGACCGCTCTATCCCATCGGTGGTGTCCTCGGTCTCCGGCAATAGAGTGTGGCGCAAGGCGGGCCCCTCGTCTGGCGATATGTAGCAAGGCCGCTACCTATGAAGAAGGCCCAGTGCCTGTGAAGCTCGCTGCCCCGTTACACTCTCACGTAATAATGAGTGGGGCTGTACACGCCCCGGAGTCTCCGGAGAGCCGCCCTCGGGCCTCGGGGGCTCCCGCCCACGCCTAGTGGCAACACTTAGCTCCGCGCTGGTGAGAAGACGTCAAAGACTAGACTAGGTGCCAGACACTTAGCTCCACGCCTAGGTGCCAGACGCGGCCTTTTTGTTTCTTTTTGCCTTTCCTTTGGTTGTCGTTTTTCCCTGTTCGGATTTAAGTTGGATTTGAGCTTGAGACTTGCGTGTGTTCAGGGAAGGGGTGTTTAGTCTCGTTCGAGCAATCTCTTGCGTTCTGGTTACCGCTTTGCGTCCATCCATCTTCAGCTGCCTCCCCTTGTGAGCCCCTCGCGAGCCGGGCCAGGCCTAGCATACGCGCAGCCCGGACTGCCATCGCCATGCCCTCTCAGGAGGTTCTCATTACAGGTTCAATGGGCTCGTTGAGGAGGCACTCAGGACACCACGGCCCTCCGCAGGCTCGCTCAAGGCCCACGTCGGTCGAAGGTAAACAAGCCAGTTGACTCATCACAAGAACAGCCACTTGGCGTAGGCATGTGGGTGATATCATGTCTACAAACACGCTAACTGCAAGTTTTATATGAGGGGCTCCCCCTCCCAAAATGCTCTTACAATCCTCAGGGCCATGCCCGAACTCTCTCTACGCAGGGTAAAAAGCAGGAACAGCGCTGGGGCACCTCCGGAGTCTCCACTGGCATCGCTGGCCTCGCCTTCGCCTTCTACGCCGCCGTCATCAGCACCTGGGCCATTCACCACTCCGCTCTCATCAGCAGCTACGACTACACCGTCGTCATCGGCCGTGAAGGCCCTAACAAGGGCGTCCATGTTGTCTTCCACCCAATGCGCCAGATCGCCCCGGATTGCCAGGGGTACCAGTGCGATGGCGGCATCGAAGTCAAAAATGGGGGTCCATGTTCTGGAGATGACCGAAGACGCGAGAAAAAGCATGCCCAAGCAGAGCACGGCTCCTCTCCTCGATCAACCTGTTGGCTCTGCCCGACCGAGTCTCCAGCTACGTCACCACATCGGTGAAGAACTGAAGGTTACCAGCATAGTTAACCACATGAGGCTCCCCAACGGCTGCCTCGCAGATGTTGCCCAGGGCCGTGCTAGCTCTTTCCTGGAGCGTGCGGAGCATGGGGCCATGCATGTGCTCCAAGGTCTGCGGCTGGCGTATCTCGTCCTCGCTCTGCCACGCGACGGCCTCAGCCGCGTCCACCCTTTGACGGAGAAGAAGCACCTCGGCGCGGGAGGAAGCCAGCTCCACCTGTGCCGTACCAAGGGCGGCCCCGGCGGCGTCCGCACACCGCGTCACTTCATCCAGCTTGGCCTTTAGGGCGGCGGTCTTGCCCTCTGCTTTGACCCTGATCAACTCCAGCCTCTCCTCGAACTCGCTCTTGAGGTTCGGGCGGGCCGCCGCCACCCGGCGATCAACCTCTTCTGAGGCTCGGGCTTCCCTCGCGGCAACGTCATCCTCTGCCTGTGCCACCAGGCGCTCCCTTGTCTCCAACCGCTCGAGGTCAAGGGTGCGTTCGGTGGCCTCCAGTGTCAGTGCCTCCTCACGTCTCTGGAGGTCCGCCCGGTCGACCGAGGCCCCCTTCATCGACACAAGGGCCGCCTCACGCAACTCCACCTGCTGCTCCAGGGAGCTACTCCAGGCCCGGAGCTCCCACGCCCGCTCCTCTGCAGCCCTACGCCGCTGGTCAGCCTCCTGGGCCTCCTCGACGGCCCAGGAGCAGGCCTCTCGAGTAGCTGCCAGCGACACCTCGGCCTTCTCATTGTCGAGGTCACGCTGGTGCCGTGCAAGGGCAACGGCCACCTTCAGCTTGCGCCTCTCCTCAGCTAGGCGCAGGCCCTCGGCCTCAAGGCGCGGGTCCTCGTCAGCAAGCTCTACACCAAGCTGGCTCACTGCGTCAGCCGCCCTTGGGAGAAACCCTTGGCGAAGGGCGTGGTGCTCCTGAGCGTGCTCGAGCACGTCTTCCGCGTCATCCTCCGCCCCAGGTGCGCGCAGGGGGCCACGAACCTGCACTCCTCCTCTGGGCAGGGGACTAGGGGCTGGCGCCCTCGCGATGGCCGAACGCGCCTCGCCAGAAGCCTGGCCCAGAGCCGGTTCGCCCTCCAAGGAAGGACGCAAGACCGACCTTAGCTAGTCGCCCTCCACGACCAATCAAAGAGGCCAGGGCAGGCTGGCTATACCCCGGGAGGGCTCGTGAAGGAGGGTCATGAGGTGCGCAGAATTATGATGCGTCACAGCATGGCTCACCTCTCCAACCGGCCTCACCACAAGGGCAGTGCTTGAGCTCGGGGCACTTTGGGACGGTGGAGAGGGCGAGGCCTGGAGGGATGGATCCTCAGCCGTCTCCGTGAACTCGGCAGGAAGGGCCCTGCAGGGCAATGATCAGCTGAAGCAGCGGGAAAGTAAGGGACTAAGAAAGGGGAAGGCTTACTCATCAATGGAGAAGTACTTCCTGTGCTTCAGTAGGCGGCAAGGGTAATCATCACCCAAGGCCTCCTTTCTCTTTCGGAGAGCCTCGAAGTCCACGCGGAAGCAGCCTAGGAGCTTGGTGCAAGGGTCAGCCTGCGACGAGGAAGAAGCGCCAATGTGACCGGCGTCGGGGGCATCGCCCTGGCGCACGCCGCCAGACGCCGCCCCGCGAAGGGTGGCCGGGGCCTCAGGAGCCTCTGCCATGGGAGCCGCGGGCCGTGGCTCAACACCTTCAGCTGCCGCAGGGCGGGCCGCAGGAGCTGCCGCCTCAGGAGTTCCGCATGGCGTCATCATCCCGACGGCGGCCCCCTCAGCCCCCGGCGGCCCTTGCCTCCCAGCTCCACCACTCGAGGAAGGACCGCCGCGGGAAACCGGAAGGGCAACCACCACAACTGGGTTCTCACGAGGTCCCATGAGGCCTATAGGGCGCAGCCCCCATTCGTCGAAGCTGGGCATCGGCTTCACAAAATCAGCCCTTCTCGAGCAAAACAGCAGGGCACGCCCTTGCCGGAGGCTGCCAGGGGAAGGGTCCCCATTCAGGATCATGAGAACCTTCCTCAGCACTTCAGGCGCCAGATCTTCCTCCTGGAGCCTCATGCAGTCTTCACGCCCCCCGAAGGCCCACATCCGGCGAGAATGGCACTGGAGAGGGGCAAGGCGGCACACGAGGAACTCCTTCACCACCTTGGGTGCCATCACACCGAGCGCCCGCAAGTTCGCAAAGCTATGCCAGACGAAGACGAGCCGGGGGCTCGTGAGCGTCTCCTGGCCCTAGCTTGAATTGGGGATAGCGGGCAAGGTTGGCTCTGAGAGCAGGGGGCTGGGCACTCCGACATCCACGTACAGCCACCGCTCTCGGAACCCAGTCATAGGTGGAGGAAGGCTGAAATCAATACCCGAGGCTGCCGTTTCTGATGCGGCGAGGAAGCTCACGCACCCCGAGCATTGGGAGGGGTCACTAAGGCGCAAAGAAAAGAAGTGGCGCAGCAAGGCAATTGAAGGAGGAATGCCCACCATCGCCTCGCAAACAAAAGCGAAAATGACAAGAAGAATAATGGATTCGAGACCCAAATGCATCATGTGGATCTGGTAATGGGAAAGTACGGCGTTGAAGAAATCGGAAAAGGGGGGAACCAGTCCCGCCCACAGGGCGTCGGCGAAGTACCGGACCTCGGTGACTATTCTGTCAATGGAGAAGTGAGACGCGGGCCAGACCGTCATCCTCCCACACTCGTTGAGGATGATGGCAAGGGCAGAACTGACCTTGTCCAAGCCTTCCAGGTTGAGTATGATCGACTGATCGACAGCAGGAGCCGTCGACGGCGGCGAGCGGGGCGAGGGCACATGCTTCTGCCCTTTCCCCTTATTCGTCGGTGCCGTGGCGACATGAAAGGGGAGGATTCGAGATTGGATTGGAAGCGGAGGCTGGGGCTCGAGAGGAGGAAGAGCAGGAGACGAGCGAGCGGCGAGAAGAGGGATGACTATGTGCAACCGCGGGTTCGCCTAGCTGGGCGCAAAATAAGGAGGCGTGGGGAAATAGGGACGCCCACGTCCAATCAACCGCCACGCGACACCCAAGGCCGCAGGCTATTGGGGCCCGCGGCGCTTCACACTTGCCCGTTCCCTTCTCTGCTAAGCCAAGTCCGGGCGCGCCTTGGGCCCGGGGGCTACTGTCGGCGTTCTGGGAACGGGGGTACCCAGACTTGCCTGCCCGCAGCCTGCGGCGTGGCTCAGGGAGTGGCCCAGTACGACCCATCTTCATCAACACGTGCTCAAGACCCTCGCGAGGGCCCAAGACTCGCGGGGCGGACGACAGGAGGCTTCCTTGGGTACAGCCTCGTCAGGCTAGCTCGCGAGGAGGCAGAGAGATCAAGGTGGGGTACCTCACGAGGTGCCCATGATGCAAGCCATGATGACCGAGGCCAGGCGGGCGCCAGGAGGGCGCCGGCCTGCGCAGAGACCTTGTTTACTCTTTCGTGCAAAGGGGGCAAGCGCAAGCAAGAGTATCAAGCAAAGGCAACCATTTCGGTGCAACAAGACCAAGACCAGCATGACGGCAGGATGGAGGTCATCGTGGAGCCCAAGCCGGCGTCATCGTCAGGGTCCTTGGCAGGCGAGGACCGACTTTAGTCAGGATAAGTGTACTAGATGTTCCCCTTCAAAATGGCCAATTGTTGGCGCCCTTCCTGCTCAATTTTTGGGAAGAGGCCTAGGGCCTCCCTCTATAAATAGGACTATCCACCCACAGGGTAGAGGGGGGACAGATAAACAAAAGAGAGAGAGAGAGGCGACTGAACTCACCCAAGCAGTTCATCACACCAGCCAAGAACAGCCCCTCGCGAGGTTGTTCTTCCTTGTACTGTTCACTATCAGCCCCAGAGGCAATCCACCACACCACAAACTGGATTAGGGTATTACACCACAATGGTGGCCTGAACCAATCTCTTGTCCCTTGTGTTGTTCTTCGTGTAGTTTAGATCCTTGCGAGGCGACGAGACGTGGGTAGGCGGGAGGTGTGATCTCCACTTGCACCCCAGAGTTCGAACCCTGACGGTCTGCCGGAACCCGAAATCTAACATGGTTGAAACTTTTTGTTCATGGGTATGCCGTGATGCTAGCAATCATAAAAGGTTAAGTGATGGTTGAGTATGTTTTATGCATAATAATGCTTGTGTGAGTAATTCTAATGCCTTTTCTCTCATAATTTGCAGGGTTTACACAAAGAGGGAGAATGCCGGCAGCTGGAATTCTGGACCTGAAAAAGCACGTCAGAGCTACCTATTTTGCACAACTCCAAATAAGTTGAAACTTCACGGAGATTTTTTATGGATTATTTAAGAATTATTGGAGCAAATAACTACCAGAGGGGGCCCACCAGGTGGAGACAACCCACCTGGGCACGCTAGGGAGCCCAGGCGCGCCCTGCTAGGTTGTGCCCTCCTCAGCCCACCTCTGGTGCCCCTCTTCTGGTATATAAGTCATTTTGACCTAGAAAAAAAATAAGGAGAGGACTTTCGGGACGAGGCGCCACCATCTTGAGGAGGAACTTGTGCAGGAGCACTTTTGCCCTCCGGCGAAGCGATTCCGCCAGGGGAACTTCCCTTCGGGAGGGGGAAATCATTGTCATCATAATCACCAACAACTCTCCAATCTTTGGGAGGGCCATCTCCATCAACATCTTAAACATCACCATCTCCTCTCAAACCCTAGTTCATTTCCTGTGTTCAATCTTTGTACCGGAACACTAGATTGGTGCTTGTGGGTGATTAGTAGTGTTGATTACATCTTGTAGTTTATTACTATATGGTTTATTTGGTGGAAGATTATATGTTCAGATCCATTGTGCTATTCAATACCCCTTTGATCTTGAGCATGATTAATATTTGTGAGTAGTTACTTTTGTTCTTGAGGTCATGGGAGAAGTCATGTTGCAAGTAATCTTGTCAACTTGATATGTTTTCAATACTTTGATGATATATTGATGTCTGCTAGAACTACGTCGGTATTTCCCCAAAGAGGAAGGAATGATGCAGTATATCAACGGTAGGTATTTCCCTCAGTGATGAGACCAAGGTTATCGAACCAGTAGGTGAACCTCCTCACACCACGTAAACAACACCTGCACACAAATAACAAATACACGCAACCCGACGTGTTAAAGGGGTTGTCAATCCCTTTTGGGTACGACGCCTCAAGATAGGCAAATAACGTGAGGTAAAAGTGGTAGATAGGATAAATAGATCGCGGAACAAATAAATTGCAGCAAGGTATTTTTGTATTTTTGGTTTAATATATCTGAAAACAAATGCAAAGGAAAATAGATCGCAAAGGCAAATATGATGAAAAGAGGCCCCGGGGCCGTAGGTTTCACTAGTGGCTTCTCTCGAGGAAAATAGCAAACGATGGGAAAATCATTACTGTTGGGCAATTGATAGAACTTCAAATAATCATGACGATATCTAGGCAATGATCATTATATAGGCATCATGAAGAAGATTAGTAGACGGACTCCTGCCTGCTTCTACTACTATTACTCCACACATCGACCACTATCCAACATGCATCTAGTGTATTAAGTTCATGGAAAGACGGAGTAATGCAATAAGAATGATGACATGGTGTAGACAAGATCTGTTTATCCATTGCATAGATATAGATCCCATCTTGTTATCCTTAGTAGCAATGATACATACATGCTAGTTCCCCTTCTGTCAGTGGGATCAAGCATCGTAAGATCGAACCCACTACAAAGCACCTCTTCCCATTGCAAGAGAAATAGATCAAGTTGGCGAAACAAAACCCAAATATCGGATAAGAAATACAAGGCTATAAGGAATCATGCATATAAGAGATCAAAGAAGACTCAAATAACTTTCATGGATAAAAACATAGATTTGATCATCAACTCAAAGTTCATCGGATCCCAACAAACACACTGCAAAAAGGCTTACATCATATGGATCTCCAAGATACCATTGTATTGACAATCAAGAGAGAGAGAGAGAGAGGAAGCAATCCAGCTACTCATGCATCATCGGAGAGGCACCAATGGAAGTGGTGAACCCCTCCGTGATGGTGTCTATATTGGATCTGGTGGTTCTGGACTCTATAACGGCTGGAATTGATTTTTGTTGACTCCCCTAGGGTTTCTGGAATATTGGGGTATTTATAGATCAAAGAGGCGGTTCAGGGGGAACCCGAGGTGGGGACAACCCACCAAGGTGTGCCTGGGCCTCCAGGTGTGCCCTAGAGGGTGCTGCTCCCCTCGAGGCACCCCCAGGTGATTCCTTGGCCCACTAGATGTCTTCTGGCCCAAAAAAATCCTCCAGGATTTTCATTGTGTTTGGACTCTGTTTGATATTGATTTCTTGCGATGTAAAAAACATGCAGAAAACAACAACTGACATTGGGCACTATGTTAATAGGTTAGTACCAAAAAATGATATAAAATGACTATAAAATGATTGTAAAACATCCAAGAATGATAATATAATAGCACGGGACAATAAAAAATTATAGATATGTTGGAGACGTATCAGCATCCCCAAGCTTAATTCCTGCTCTCCTCGAGTAGGTAAATGATAAAAACATAATTTTTAATGTGGAATGTTTCCTAACATGTTCATCACATTTCTTTTCTTTATAGTATGGACATATGGACTTTTATATGATTCAAAGCAATATTCTAGTTTTGACATGAAGACTTTAATACTCAAGCATACCAACAAGCAACCATGTCTTTCAAAATATCAACACTAAAGCAAGTTATCCCTAGCCCATCATGCTCAATCATTGATCCATTCATGAAACACACTCGAATATTAGCTACACCCAATGCTCAGACACGAGCATAGTGCCCCTTAGTTGGTACTTTATAAGAGAATATGGAGACTCAAATTCAATATAAAAATTGCATAAGTAAAAGAAAGTCCCTTCGCGGAGGGAAGTAGGGATTTGTAGAGGTGCCAGAGCTCAAAGCTTAAATTGAGAGAAAAATATATTTTTGAGAGGCATACTTTTCACACCAACAAAAATGACTTAGAGATCTCAATACTTTCCATGCTAGATGCATCATAGGCGGTTCCCAAACAGAAAATAAAGTTTATTCCTTTTTCCACCATTACTTTCACTTTCCATGGCTAACTCACTAGTAGAAAAAGGGTCAAACGTGAAGCACATTAGTGCCGGTTTGTATTAGAGCCGGCACAAATGTATACATTAGTGCCGGTTGAAACGGCTAGCCGGGCCGCTCTCATTAGTACCGGTTCGTGGCTAACCTTTAGCACCGGTTCGTGCCACGAACCGGTACTAATGAGGGTGGTGGCAGGATGTTGTCAGTCCGGGCCCCCTCTAGCACCTTTAGTACCGGTTCGTGCCACGAACTGGTACTATAGGTCCTCCTGCATATAAACCCTTCGTCCAGCTCGCTCTGTTCTCCCCCCTTTCCCCTCTCCTCTCCTCTCTGTTCTTCCTCTTCTCCCCTCGAGCTCATCACACATTTTGCCCAAAATTTGTCAAGATTTGAAGGCCCCCATCCATTCAAGTGATCACAAAGGTTAGCAACTTTGTCCTTTCATCTCTCATTGCTAGATTAGCTCTTGCAATGCTTTATATAGTTATTAATTTGTGAGTTTAGTAATTTGGGAGGAAATATATATATATATATGCTAGTATTTGATTTATATGCAATTTGAGGTCAAAATAACACTTAGTTTGCATATGTAGCTGTGGTTTACTTAGTGCCTTCTAAATCTCCGTCGTAACCACCGTCGATCGCCCGCACCGTCCCGTCGCCGGCACCACCTTGTGGTGAGCCTCTTGTTCATGAAATTTTATATAAAAAATTGATGATTGTGTGATTTGGATATATAGTTACTCGTATAATAATTATCTTACCCGTACGTTGTTTGTTATACATAGTGCCATGGTTTTGATATCCGTCTCCGTCGGCCGTCGTCCTTGTTATGATTCGGATGTGGTAAATTCTCTTTTAAAACTATTTGTTGCATTTCGTATTTATGACAAATTATGCCCATCAAGTTGACATAGATATTTTTATCTAGGAGGTATGTGAATCGGAAATTCCAACCGACCCTATTGTCGAGAGGTTAAATTTAATTGAAAGAGAAAACGAGTACTTGAAAGAAAAATTGAAAAGAATTGAGGGGGAGAAGATGGAATTTGGAGTTGCATGTTGCCAATGTCGTCGATGATCACAAGATCAAGATGGAGAAAATGCACTTGAAGATTAGAAAGAGTAGAAAATATGCCATCGATAGTGAGGCTTGGTATCATTATGCTGTTGGATCAATTGTTACCTTAGTTGTGATCTTGATCGCATTTGTTGTTGCATTTAAATGCTTTAGCTAGAGAGTTATTTGTTTGTTGCATTTAAGTGTTGTATGAACTTTATGTATGAACTTGTATTAATTTGGTCTATTCGGTGTTGTGTAATGAAGATGAGCCGGCAATGGATGTACGATGACCGATGCTCTCCCCAGTTCATTGAGGGCGTGCATACTTTTCTGCTTGCGGTTGAGGCAAACAAGCGGGCGGATGGTTTTATGCCTTGTCCATGTGCTAGCTGTAAGAATGGTCGCAATTACTCTACGTCAAGAACCATTCACGTCCACCTGTTTGAGTCCGGTTTCATGCCCCACTATAATGTTTGGACCAAGCACGGAGAAAGAGGGGTTATGATGGAAGAGAATGAAGAAGAAGAGGACGACGACAGCTATCCTGGCCATGGGTTCCCTGAATACGATGATACAACAATGGGGGAAGAAGCTGAGCCGGTAATGTGGAAAGAATCTGAAGAAGAGGCATCAGATGAGCCCGTTGATGATCTAGGTCAGGCCATTGCCGATGCAAAGAGAAACTGCGCAAGTGATTTGGAGAAGAAGAAGTTGCAGCGCATGTTAGAGGATCACAAAAAATTGTTGTACCCGAATTGCGTAGGTGGCAAAAAAAAGCTGGGCACCACACTGGAATTGCAGCAATGGAAGGCAGAGAATGGTGTATCTAACAAGGGATTTGGAAAGTTGCTGGTAATGATAAAGGATATGCTTCCAAAGGACAACGAATTGCCCGAGAGTACGTACGAAGCAATGAAGGCTGTCTGCCCTCTAGGGTTAGAGGTGCAGAAGTTACATGCATGCCCTAATGATTGCATCCTCTACCGTGGTGAGTAGGAGGATTTGAACGCTTGTCCGGTATGTGGTGCATTGCGCTATAAGATCAGCCGCGATGAGCATGGTGATGTCGAGGGCGAGCACCCCAGGAAGAAGATTCTTGCCAAGGTGATGTGGTATTCTCCTATAATACCACGGTTGAAACGTTTGTTCCAAAACAAAGAGCATGCCAAGGCGATGCGATGGCACAGAGAAGACCGTAAGAAAGACGGAAAGTTGAGAGTACCCGCTGACGGGTCACAGTGGAGAAAAATCGAAAGAAAGTACGGGAAGGAGTTTGCAGATGATGCAATGAGCGTATGGTTTGGTCTAAGCGCAGATGGCATTAATCCTTTTGGGGAGCAGAGCAGCAACCATAGCACCTGGCCTGTGACTCTATGTTTGTATAACCTTTCTCCTTGGGTGTGCATGAAGCGGAAGTTCATTATGATGCCAGTGCTCATCCAAGGCCCTAAGCAACCCGGCAACGACATTGATGTGTACCTAAGGCCATTAGTTGAAGAACTCTTACAACTGTGGAATGGAACATGTGTACGTGCGTGGGATGAGCACATGGGCGAAGAATTTGACCTAAAGGCGTTGCTGTTCATGACCATCAATGATTGGCCAGCTCTCAGTAACCTATCAGGACAGACAAACAAGGGATACGCGGATGCACGCACTGTTTGGATGATACCGACAATATATATTTGAATAGTTGTAGGAAGAATGTGTACCTGGGACATCGTCGATTTCTTCCGAGCAGGCATCCCGTAAGAAAGAAAGGCAAGCATTTCAAAGGTGAGGCGGATCACCGGATGAAGCCTCGCCACCGTACTGGTGCTGATGTACATGATATGGTCAAGGATTTGAAGGTGATATTTGGAAAGGGTCCTGGCGGACAACCTGTACCGAAGGATGCTGACGGGCGCGCACCCATGTGGAAGAAGAAATCTATATTTTGGGACCTGCCATATTGGAAAGACCTAGAGGTCCGCTCCGCAATCAACGTGATGCACGTGACGAAGAATCTTTGCGTGACCCTGCTTGGCTTCTTGGGCGTGTATGGGAAGACAAAATATACACCTGATGCACGGGAGGACCAGCAACGTATGCACAGAGAAGACGGCATACATCAGGGTCATGCAAGCTACGCTCTTACCAAAGAAGAGAAGGAAATCTTCTTTGAATGCCTGCTCAGTATTAAGGTACCGTCTAGCTTCTCGTCGAATATAAAGGGAATAATAAACATGGCAGAGAAAAAGTTCCAGAATCTAAAGTCTCATGACTGCCACGTGATTATGACGCAACTGCTTCCGGTTGCATTGAGGGGGCTTCTACCGGAAAATGTTCGATTAGCCATTGTGAAGCTATGTGCATTTCTCAATGCAATCTCTCAAAAGGTAATCGATCCAGAAATCATACCAAGGTTACAGAATGATTTGGTGCAATGTCTTGTCAGTTTCGAGTTGGTGTTCCCACCATCCTTCTTCAACATCATGACGCACGTCCTAGTTCACCTATGCGAAGAGATTAACGTTTTGGGTCCTGTATTTCTACACAATATGTTCCCCTTTGAGAGGTTCATGGGAGTCTTAAAGAAATATGTTCATAACCGTGCTAGGCCAGAAGGAAGCATCTCCAAGGGCCATCAAAATGAGGAGGTCATTGAGTTTTGTATTGACTTTATTCCTGACCTTAAGCCGATTGGTGTTCCTGAATCGCGGCATAAGGGCAGACTGGATGGAAAAGGCACGCTAGGAGGGGAACAAATAATATGTATGGACGGACACTCTCTCACTGAAGCACACTACACAGTTCTACAGAATTCCGCCTTGGTGGCTCCGTATATGGATAAACACAAGAATTTGCTACGCTCCAAACACCCGGAGCGGTCTGATGACTGGATTACACGTGAACAAACCAGGAGTTTCGCCAGCTGGTTGCAGACACATACCATGCATCACACCTCTATTGAAGATGACCTGTACTTGCTGTCCCAGTTACCATCTTCGAATATAATGACTTTCAAAGGGTACGAGATAAATGGTAATACATTTTACACGATCGCCCAAGATAAGAAGAGCACCAACCAAAACAGTGGTGTCCGCTTTGATGCAGAAAACAAGACGGGAAAGGAAACATATTATGGTTATATACAGGACATATGGGAACTTGACTATCGACATGGTTTAAAGGTCCCTTTGTTTCGGTGCAAATGGGTCAATATGACACGAGGCGGGGTAACGGAAGACCCGCAGTATGGAATGACAACAGTGGATCTCAACAATCTTGCGTATGCAGACGAACCATTCGTCCTAGCCAATGATGTGGCACAGGTTTTCTATGTGAAGGACATGTCTACCAAGCCAAGAAAAAGAAAATATAAGGAAGCGAATGCATCGTACGATGAGCCAAAGCGGCACATAGTTCTTTCTGGGAAGAGAAACATCGTGGGAGTGGATGACAAGACAGACAAGTCAGAAGATTATGAAAAGTTTGATGAAATTGCTCCATTCACAGTGAATATTGACCCGAGCATCCCGTTAAATGATGAAGATTTTCCATGGTTACAGCGCAAAGGGACACACGCGAAGAAAAAGTTTCACACCCAAAGATCTGGGATGTGATCGGCTTCACTATAATCACTTTCTTCTGTGTTTCACACCCAGGGGGGAATGCCTGTAATAGTTAGGGTAGTTATGTGTTTTGGCATTTGAAACGCGAAGAAATTTTATGTGCAAACAAATTCTTTTCATGCATTTACTGATTTTTTTTCCAGCTAAATGACCCTGAAATTGAAAAGCAATTCAAATGAACTCAGAAAAGGTTGAAAGTTGGCATGGTATCATAATTTCATACAAATAGCATGTGCAAGAAAGTAGATAGTGTTACGGCAAAAACTGGATGCACTTCGTGTACAAAATGGACAATCTCTTTCGAAGTATCAGGGTTTCCGACGAAAACTAAACTGTTACAAAGGCATTTCATTTTTTAAATAACCTAAGCATTACTAAATTGAATATAATGATAAAACACACTAATATTAAACATAAGAAAAAAGAATCACTGAAAAAACTTTTTTCAAAGTTAAGTTATTCACAAACTAGTGATTCACACAAATTTCAAATAATTCAAAATTAAACTATTCAAATTTGAAATCTACCGGCACTAACAGAAAGTTTGTAATTTTTTGTACCTAAAGCAAAAATATTCACAAAGAAACACTAAATACAGCAAAAAACAACTCAAAAATAAATAAAACAAAAAAAATAAAGCAAAAAAAAAATTAAGAAAAAATAAGCCCGCCTACTGGGCCAAAGCGGCCTGCATACGACTGGCGACACAACCTTTCGTTGGGTCAGGATGCAGGCCCGCGAAGGCCCAGTAGGCCCACTAGGAGAGGAGGACAGGTAGGCCCAGTAGGCCTGGTTAGGAGAGGAGCTCGAGAGAGCTACCGCACTGGGGCTTATAAACCAGTGCGGTAGCCCCTCGACTAGCAAGGTGGGACTAAACTTGTCGCACCGCACCTGCGCCAGCGCACCCCCTTTAGTACCGGGTCGTGGCGCAAACCGGTACTAAAGGGGGGCCTTTAGTACCGGTTTGTGCCACCACCCGGTACTAAAGGGGGTCGCTTCCCGCCGCTTGGCCTGGCCAAAACAAGCCTTTAGTACCGGTTGGTGGCTCCAACCGGTACTAAAGGTGTCTTCTATATATACAAGACTTACGAAAATTTCAGTTTCCCTCCGTTTGTTCCTCTGTTCCGTCGTCTCCGTCACCGTCGCCGCCGCCCTCGATCGTCTCCGTCGCCGCTCGTCTCCGTCGCCGCCCCCGTCCCCGTCGCCGCCCCCGTCCCCGTCGCCGCCCTCGTCTCCGTCGCCGCCCCGGGCCCGTCCCCGTCGCGCCGTCCCCGCCGTCGCCGCCCCGGCCGTCGCCTTGCCTCACCGTCTCCTCGCCGTCGCCTCGCCGTCGCCGTTGCCCGCTGTGAGCCCTCCGGCCCCGAGCCCGTACACACACACACAAGCATGTTTAATTAGTTTTTGATTAGTTTAGATTAGTTTAGATTATTTAGATTAGTTTAGATTATTATTTAAATTATTTAGATTGTTTAGATTAGTTTAGATAATTAGTTTAGATTATTTAGATTATTATTTTGTATGTTTAATTAGTTTAGATAATTAGTGTTTAATTAGTACACACACACACGTATTTTGTATGTTTAATTAGTTTAGATTATTTAGATTATTATTTTTTGACTATTATATATGTATGGAAATTAGATAATTAGTGTTTAATTAGTATGGAAATTTTTTAGTGTTATATAGAAATGTTAGAAATTTTAGTTATCAAAACCCAATCATTAAAAAATGTTACTTTTTGCGGGCATATAGCTAGTATTTGTTCTTGACGATGCCCGGCCCGCATCCTCGCCGTCGACCCGTCCACGACGACGTCCAGCCGACCCATGTCCGGGACTGGGCTCCGCCGGGCTGGCACTGGGAGGTGCTGCCTGGAGGGGCGCGCCGCTTGATGAGGAACCCGGCCCCGGGTCCCGTCGTCGACCCTGATCTCGTTTGGTGGCCTTCGCGTGGGCCAGTTTCGGTGCGGAGGGACCCGGCCCCGCCGGAGGTGGTACGTCGACGTGTCAGGGAGGAGGACGAGAACGTCCATCGCTACATGGTTGCGTTAGAGGGCAGCAGGTTCTCCAATACCTGGCAGTATGTTCGGGGATCTCACTTCAGCTATGATCCTGTGAGGGTCCCTTCTCTTTGGGTGTCCACCGTATTATATCTATTATTCTAGACGATGTATTCGAGATTATATCTATTATTCGAGACGATGTAATTTGAATACTAAATAGTTTTATATTTCTTTTGGATTAGTTAAATAAAAGCTATGGCAGACAATACCGACAGAGAGGGAGAACAGACCATGTTCGATATGATACGCGGGCCAGATGATGACCAGAATAAAGAAGATTATGACGGCTCCGAATTTCTAAACAACACCGGAGAGGGTGATATGATATTCGATCACGACGACCGAATTGATGAAGTCATGAACTACGGTTATGACGATGACGAAGAACATGTTGATCATCACATGTTTTAAATGACGTGCAGATATATTAACGAATCAATCTTTGTTCTTTCAGCCATCCGGATCGAGCAAATCTTCAGGCAAAAGGACGAAACGAGGCCCGAACAAAAAGTTGAAGGAGGGCGTAAAGTACAATATCGAGGCAGTCAAACCTAATGGCGAACCATTAGCGCCTAAGAAGATTGTGGACAAGTTCGTTCGTCAGTGCGGAGTTCTTGTGAAGGACCAACTCCCGATCTCCCTTCAAGAATGGAGAGAGCCAACAAAAGACAAAAGACAAAAAGACAATGAGGACGCTGCTCCACGTCCAGATGTTACTTTTGTCGACAAGAATCAAAAAGATCTACTTTGGGATACTCTCATGGAACATTTCACCCTACCAGATCATTTCACAGAAGCAGATGTGCAGAAAGTCAAGGACGCTGCTCTTAGGAAGATGGCGGTTCCATTCAAGAACCACAAGAATCGTGAATGGGACAAGTACGTCAAGGGAGGAAGGAAGACTCCAGTATTCAAGGGAACACTAGAGAACCAACGTGCTCATTGGGACGATTTCGTGAAATTCAAGGACTCGGAATTAGCTAAGGAACAGTCGAGAATAAACAAGAAGAATGCTGAAAAAAAGGATAAGTTCCATAAGCTGGGGCCAGGTGGCTATGCGGTGGCAATGCCTAAGTGGGATAAGTCTAAGAAAGAGATGGAGGATGCAGGTGTCACTCCGGTTACTAAGAGCTGGCCCCCCAGGTGCAGGACTTGGTTCTATGCGCATGGGGGGGAGTTGGACTCGAAGACAGGCAATGTTTCGACGAAGGCAAGTCTGAAGGGAGCCGACAATGCGATACTTGTTGCAATAGAAGAGGCACGATTGGGGGTGTTCCAGCCCAACAGAGAGAACGACGAGCTTATGCGTGCCCTGGGAAATCCTGAACACCCGGGAAGAACACGAGGCATGGGCGCTATTCCGTGGTATGAGGGGTTTTCACACTGGAACAACGACTACAGAACCCGTGCGAGAAAGAAGATTGCGGAGGAGAAGAAGAGGAAGATGGACGAGGAGCAGAGGAAGCGGGACTATGAACGCCTTCAAGGCCTAGAAGCAAGTCAAGCGGAATTGGCAGTCAAATTCCAGCGGCAGCAGGAGCAGATCGACTCACTTACCCAGCAAAGGGGGTCTCAGCAGCTGCAGCAGCTAGCGGATGATCCAGCATTGGATAGCACCGGCCCATCCATGCCGAGAAGCAGCGTGGGTTCGGCCGCCCAGGACGACGCTGTTGGAAATATGCCCTAGAGGCAATAATAAAAGTATTATTATATTTCATTGTTCATGATAATTGTCTTTTATTCATGCTATAACTGTATTATCCGGAAATCGTAATACACGTGTGAATACATAGCCCTCAATATGTCCCTAGTGAGCCTCTAGTTGACTAGCTCGTTGTGATCAACAGATAGTCATGATTTCCTGGCTATGGACATTGGATGTCGTTGATAACGGGATCACATCATTAGGAGAATGATGTGATGGACAAGACCCAATCCTAAGCATAGCACAAAGGTCGTTTAGTTCGTTTGCTAGAGCTTTGCCAATGTCAAGTATCTCTTCCTTAGACCATGAGATCGTGTAACTCCCGGATACTGTAGGAGTGCCTTGGGTGTATCAAACGTCACAACGTAACTGGGTGACTATAAAGGTGCATTACAGGTATCTCCGAAAGTAGCTGTTGGGTTGACACGGATCGAGACTAGGATTTGTCACTCCGTATGACGGAGAGGTATCTCTGGGCCCACTCGGTAATGCATCATCATAATGAGCTCAAGGTGACCAAAGTGTTGGCCACGGGATCATGCATTACGGTACGAGTAAAGTGACTTGCCGGTAACGAGACTGAACAAGGGATTAGGATACCGACGATCGAGTCTCGGGCAAGTAATGTACCGATTGACAAAGGGAATTGTATACAGTGTTTGATCGAATCCTCGACATCGTGGTTCATCCGATGACAACATCGAGAAGCATGTGTGAGCCAACATGGGTATCCAGATTCCGCTGTTGGTTATTGACCGGAGAACGTCTCGGTCATGTCTACATGTCTCCCGAACCCGTACGGTCTACACACTTAAGGTTCGATGACGCTAGGGTTATAAAGGAAGTTTGTATGTGGTTACCGAATGTTGTTCGGAGTCCCGGATGAGATCCCGGACGTCACGAGGAGTTCCGGAATGGTCCGGAGGTAAAGATTTATATATGGGAAGTCCTATTTTGGCCACCGGAAAATGTTCGGGATTTTTCGGTATTGTACCGGGAAGGTTCTAGAAGGTTCCGGAGTGGGGCCCACCTGCATGGGGGGACCCACATGAACGTGAGTAGTGGGGGAAAGGCCCCACACCCCTGGTCAAGGCACACCAAGATCCCCCCTTAGAAGGAATAAGATCATATCCCGAAGGGATAAGATCAAGATCCCTAAAAAGGGGGGATAACAATCGGTGGGGAAGGAAATGATGGGATTTCTTTCCTCCCACCTTGGCCAACGCCCCAATGGACTTGGAGGGAAAGAAACCAGCCCCTCCACCCCTATATATAGTGGGGAGGCGCATGGGAGCTCAAGACAAGTCAAGGCGCAGCCCCTCCCCTCCCCAACACCTCTCCTCCTCCGTATATGCTTGGTGAAGCCCTGTCGAAGTACTGTTGCACCAACTGCACCACGCCGTCGTGCTGCCGTTGGAGAAATCTTCCTCAACCTCTCCTTCCCCCTTGCTGGATCAAGAAGGAGGAGACGTCTCCCGTCCCGTACGTGTGTTGAACGCGGAGGTGTTGTCCGTTCAGCACTTGGACATCGGTGATCCGAATCACGTTCGAGTACGACTCCATCATCACCATCCCCTTGGCTAGCTTCCGCTCGTGATCTACAAGTGGTATGTAGATGCAAACTCTCTCCCTTGACTCGTTGCTTGGATGAACTCATAGATGGATCTTGGTGAAACCATAGGAAAAATTTTAATTTTCTGCAACGTTCCCCAACAGTGGCATCATGAGCTAGGTCTATGCGTAGTTCTCTTTGCACGAGTAGAACACAATTTTGTTGTGGGCGTGGATCTTGTCATCTTACTTGCCTCTACTAGTCTTTTCTTGCTTCGGCGGTATTGTGGGATGAAGCGGCCCGGACCAACCTTACACGTACGCTTACGTGAGACCGGTTCCACCGACTGACATGCACTAGTTGCATAAGGTGGCTGGCGGGTGTCTGTCTCTCCCACTTTAATTGGAGCGAATTCGATGAAAAGGGCCCTTATGAAGGGTAAATAGAAGTTGACAAAATCACGTTGTGGTTATTCGTAGGTAAGAAAACGTTCTTGCTAGAACCCAATTGCAGCCACGTAAAAGATGCAACAACAATTAGAGGACGTCTAACTTGTTTTTGCAGCTATTGATCATGTGATGTGATATGGCCAGAAGTTGTGATGAATGATGAATTGTGATGTATGAGATCATGTTCTTTGTAATAGGATTCACGACTTGCATGTCGATGAGTATGACAACCGGCAGGAGCCATAGGAGTTGTCTTTATTTTTTGTATGACCTGCGTGTCATTGAAGAACGCCATGTAACTTACTTTACTTTATTGCTAAACGCGTTAGCCATAGAAGTAGAAGTAGTCGTTGGCGTGACAACTTCATGAAGACACGATGATGGAGATCATGATGATGGAGATCATGGTGTCAAGCCGGTGACAAGAAGATCATGGAGCCCCGAAGATGAAGATCAATGGAGCTATATGATATTGGCCATATCATGTCACAACTATATAATTGCATGTTATGTTTATTATGTTTAATGCATCTTGTTTACTTAGGACGACGATAGTAAATAAGATGATCCCTTACAAAAATTTCAAGAAGTGTTCTCCCCTAACCGTGCACCGTTGCTACAGTTCGTCGCTTCTAAGCACCACGTGATGATCGGGTGTGATGGATTCTTACGTTCACATACAACGGGTGTAAGACAGTTTTACACAGCGAAAACACTTAGGGTTAACTTGACGAGCCTAGCATGTGCAGACATGGCCTCGGAACACGGAGACCGAAAGGTCGAACACGAGTCGTATGGAAGATACGATCAACATGAGAATGTTCACCGACGATGACTAGTCCGTCTCACGTGATGATCGGACACGGCCTAGTCGACTCGGATCGTGTAACACTTAGATGACTAAAGGGATGTCTAATCTGAGTGGGACTTCATAATTTGATTAGAACTTAATTATCATGAACTTAGTCTAAAACCTTTGCAAATATGTCTTGTAGATCAAATGGCCAACGCTCATGTCAACATGAACTTCAACGCGTTCCTAGAGAAAACCAAGCTGAAAGATGATGGCAGCAACTATACGGACTGGGTCCGGAACCTGAGGATCTTCCTCATAGCTGCCAGGAAACAATATGTCCTAGAAGGACCGCTAGGTGACGCTCCCGTCCCAGAGAACCAAGACATTATGAATGCTTGGCAAACTCACGCTGATGATTACTCCCTCGTTCAGTGCGGCATGCTTTACAGCTTAGAACCGGGGCTCCAAAAGCGTTTTGAGCATCACGGAGCATATGAGATGTTCGAAGAGCTGAAACTAGTTTTCCAAGCTCATGCCCGGGTCGAGAGATATGATGTCTCCGACAAGTTCTACAGTTGTAAGATGGAGGAAAACAGTTCTGTCAGTGAGCACATCCCAAAGATGTCTGGGTTGCACAACCGTATGACCCAGCTGAACATTAACCTCCTAGATGAGGCGGTCATTGACAGAATCCTCCAGTCGCTCCCACCAAGCTACAAGAGCTTTGTGATGAACTACAACATGCAGGGGATGGAAAAGACCATTCCTGAAGTGTTCTCGATGCTGAAGTCAGCAGAGGCTGAAATCAAGAAAGAACATCAAGTGTTGATGGTCAATAAGACCACTAAGTTCAAGAAGGGCAAGGGTAAGAAGAACTTCAAGAAGGACGGCAAGGAGGTTGCCGCGCCTGGTAAGCCAGTTACCAGGAAGAAGTCAAAGAATGGACCCAAGCCTGAGACTGAGTGCTTTTATTGCAAGGGGAAGGGTCACTGGAAGCGGAACCGCCCCAAATACTTAGCGGGTAAGAAGGCCGGCAACACCAAAGGTATATTTGATATACATGTAATTGATGTGTACCTAACCAGCACTCGTAGTAACTCCTGGGTATTTGATACCGGTGCCGTTGCTCATATTTGTAACTCACAGCAGGAGCTGCGGAATAAACGGAGACTGGCGAAGGACGAGGTGACGATGCGCGTCGGGAATGGTTCTAGAGTCGATGTGATCGCCGTCGGCACGCTGCCTCTACATTTACCTACGGGATTAGTTTTGAACCTTAATAATTGTTATTTAGTGCCAAGTTTGAGCATGAACATTGTATCTGGATCTCGTTTAATACGAGATGGCTACTCATTTAAGTCTGAGAATAATGGTTGTTCGATTTATATGAGAGATATGTTTTATGGTCATGCTCCGATGGTCGATGGTTTATTCTTAATGAATCTCGAGCGTAATATTACACATGTTCATAGTGTAGATGCCAAAAGATGTAAAGTTGATAACGATAGTCCCACATACTTGTGGCACTTCCGCCTTGGTCACATTGGTGTCAAGCGCATGAAGAAGCTCCATGCCGATGGACTTTTAGAGTCTCTTGATTATGAATCGTTTGACACGTGCGAACCATGCCTCATGGGCAAGATGACCAAGACTCCGTTCTCCGGAACAATGGAGCGAGCAACCAACTTATTGGAAATCATACATATCGATGTGTGCGGTCCAATGAGCGTTGAGGCTCGCGGAGGATATCGTTATGTTCTCACTCTCACTGATGACTTAAGTAGATATGGGTATGTCTACTTAATGAAACACAAGTCTGAGACCTTTGAAACGTTCAAGGAATTTCAGAATGAGGTGGAGAATCAACGTGACCGAAAGATAAAGTGCCTATGATCAGATCGTGGAGGAGAATATTTAAGTCACGAATTTGGCACACACTTAAGGAAATGTGGAATCGTTTCACAACTCACGCCGCCTGGAACACCTCAGCGAAACGGTGTGTCCCAACGTCGTAATCGCACTCTATTGGATATGGTGCGGTCTATGATGTCTCTTACTGATTTACCACTATCATTTTGGGGATACGCTCTAGAGACAGCTACATTCACTTTAAATAGGGCACCGTCTAAATCCGTTGAGACGACACCGTATGAATTATGGCTTGGGAAGAAACCTAAGCTGTCGTTTCCAAAATTTTGGGGATGCGATGCTTATGTCAAGAAACTTCAACCTGAAAAGCTCGAACCCAAGTCGGAAAAATGCGTCTTCATAGGATACCCTAAGGAAACTGTCGGGTATTCCTTCTACTTAAGATCCGAGGGCAAAATCTTTGTTGCCAAGAACGGATGCTTTCTGGAAAAAGAGTTTCTCTCGAAAGAAGTAAGTGGGAGGAAAGTAGAACTCGATGAAGTACTACCTCTCGAACGGGAAAGTGGTGCAGCTCAGGATAATATTCCTGTGATGCCCACACCAACTGAAGAGGAAACCAATGATGATGATCAAGGTACTTCGGATCAAGTTGCTACTGAACTTCGTAGGTCCACAAGGACACGTTCCGCACCAGAGTGGTACGGCAACCCCGTCCTGGAAATCATGTTGTTAGACAAGGGTGAACCTTCGAACTATGAAGAAGCGATGGCGGGCCCAGATTCCAACAAATGGCTTGAAGCCATGAAATCCGAGATAGAATCCATGTATGAAAACAAAGTATGGACTTTGACAGACTTGCCCGATGATCGGCGAGCGATAGAAAACAAATGGATCTTTAAGAAGAAGACGGACGCGGATGGTAATGTCACCATCTATAAAGCTCGACTTGTCGCTAAGGGTTATCGACAAGTTCAAGGGATTGACTACGACGAGACATTCTCTCCTGTAGCGAAGCTAAAGTCCGTCTGAATCATGTTAGCAATTGCCGCATACTATGATTATGAGATATGGCAGATGGACGTCAAAACGGCATTCCTTAATGGGCATCTTAAGGAAGAGATGTATATGATGCAGCCGGAAGGTTTTGTCGATCCTAAGAACGCTAACAAAGTATGCAAGGTCCAGCGATCCATTTATGGGCTGGTGCAAGCATCTGGAGTTGGAAAATTCGCTTTGATGAGATGATCAAAGCGTTTGGGTTTATGCAGACTTATGGAGAAGCCTGCGTTTACAAGAAAGTGAGTGGGAGCTCTGTAGCATTTCTCATATTATATGTAGATGACATACTCTTGATGGGAAATAATATAGAATTTCTGGACAGCATTAAGGCCTACTTGAATAAGTGTTTTTCAATGAAGGACCTTGGAGAAGCTGCTTATATATTAGGCATCAAGATCTATAGAGATAGATCGAGACGCCTCATAGGACTTTCACAAAGCACATACCTTGATAAGATTTTGAAGAGGTTCAAAATGGATCAGTCCAAGAAGGGGTTCTTGCCTATGTTACAAGGTGTGAGATTGAGCTCGGCTCAGTCACCGACCACGGAAAAAGATAAAGAAGAGATGAGTGTCATCCCCTATGCTTCAGCCATAGGATCTATTATGTATGCCATGATGTGTACCAGACCTGATGTAAACCTTGCCGTGAGTTTGGTAGCTAGATACCAAAGTAATCCCGGCAAGGAACACTGGACAACGGTCAAGAATATCCTGAAGTACCTGAAAAGGACAAAGGACATGTTTCTAGTTTATGGAGGAGACGAAGAGCTTGTTGTAAAGGGTTACGTCGACGCTAGCTTCGACTCAGATCCGGATGACTCTAAGTCACAAACCGGATACGTGTATATGTTGAATGGTGGAGCAGTAAGCTGGTGCAGCTGCAAGCAGAGCGTCGTGGCGGGATCTACATGTGAAGCGGAGTACATGGCAGCCTCGGAGGCAGCTATGAAGCGATTTGGGTGAAGGAGTTCATCACCGACCTAGGAGTCATACCCAATGCGTCGGGGCCAATCAAACTCTTCTGTGATAACACTGGAGCTATTGCCCTTGCCAAGGAGCCCAGGTTTCACAAGAAGACCAGGCACATCAAGCGTCGTTTCAACTCCATCCGTGAAAATGTTCAAGATGGAGACATAGAAATTTGCAAAGTACATACGGATCTGAATGTCGCAGATCCGTTGACTAAACCTCTCTCGCGAGCTAAACATGATCAACACCAGAACTCTATGGGTGTTCGATTCATCACAATGTAACTAGATTGGTGACTCTAGTGCAAGTCGGAGACTATTGGAAATATGCCCTAGAGGCAATAATAAAAGTATTATTATATTTCATTGTTCATGATAATTGTCTTTTATTCATGCTATAACTGTATTATCCGGAAATCGTAATACACGTGTGAATACATAGACCTCAATATGTCCCTAGTGAGCCTCTAGTTGACTAGCTCGTTGTGATCAACAGATAGTCATGATATCCTGGCTATGGACATTGGATGTCGTTGATAACGGGATCACATCATTAGGAGAATGATGTGATGGACAAGACCCAATCCTAAGCATAGCACAAAGGTCGTTTAGTTCGTTTGCTAGAGCTTTGCCAATGTCAAGTATCTCTTCCTTAGACCATGAGATCGTGTAACTCCCGAATACCGTAGGAGTGCCTTGGGTGTATCAAACGTCACAACGTAACTGGGTGACTATAAAGGTGCATTACAGGTATCTCCGAAAGTAGCTGTTGGGTTGACACGGATCGAGACTGGGATTTGTCACTCCGTATGACGGAGAGGTATCTCTGGGCCCACTCGGTAATGCATCATCATAATGAGCTCAAGGTGACCAAAGTGTTGGCCACGGGATCATGCATTACGGTACGAGTAAAGTGACTTGCCGGTAAAGAGACTGAACAAGGTATTAGGATACCGACGATCGAGTCTCGGGCAAGTAACGTACCGATTGACAAAGGGAATTGTATACAGGGTTTGATCGAATCCTCGACATCGTGGTTCATCCGATGACAACATCGAGAAGCATGTGGGAGCCAACATGGGTATCCAGATCCCGCTGTTGGTTATTGACCGGAGAACGTCTCGGTCATGTCTACATGTCTCCCGAACCCATAGGGTCTACACACTTAAGGTTCAATGACGCTAGGGTTATAAAGGAAGTTTGTATGTGGTTACCGAATGTTGTTCGGAGTCCCGGATGAGATCCCGGACGTCACGAGGAGTTCCAGAATGGTCCGGAGGTAAAGATTTATATATGGGAAGTCCTATTTTGGCCACCGGAAAATGTTCGGGATTTTTTGGTATTGTACCGGGAAGGTTCTAGAAGGTTCCAGAATGGGGCCCACCTGCATGGGGGGACCCACATGAACGTGAGTAGTGGGGGAAAGGCCCCACACCCCTGGTCAAGGCACACCAAGATCCCCCCTTAGAAGGAATAAGATCATATCCCGAAGGGATAAGATCAAGATCCCTAAAAAGGGGGGATAACAATCGGTGGGGAAGGAAATGATGGGATTTCTTTCCTCCCACCTTGGCCAACGCCCCAATGGACTTGGAGGGCAAGAAACCAGCCCCTCCACCCCTATATATAGTGGGGAGGCGCATGGGAGCTCAAGACAAGCCAAGGCGCAGCCCCTCCCCTCCCCAACACCTCTCCTCCTCCGTATATGCTTGGCGAAGCCCTGTCGGAGTACTGCTGCACCAACTGCACCACGCCGTCGTGCTGCCGTTGGAGCAATCTTCCTCAACCTCTCCTTCCCCCTTGCTGGATCAAGAAGGAGGAGACGTCTCCCGTCCCGTACGTGTGTTGAACGCGGAGGTGCTGTCCGTTCAACACTTGGACATCGGTGATCCGAATCACGTTCGAGTACGACTCCATCATCACCATCCCCTTGGCTAGCTTCCGCTCGTGATCTACAAGTGGTATGTATATGCAAACTCTCTCCCTTGACTCGTTGCTTAGATGAACTCATAGATGGATCTTGGTGAAACCGTAGGAAATTTTTTAATTTTCTACAACGTTCCCCAACAGACGCAATGCTGGGTAGATACCCCGTGGATGACATCACGGAGAACACTAATTGTGAGCTACACGTCAAAATGAAGAACATATCCATGAAGGTGGCGGATGCCGTTGCTTTTACAAATCCCCCCGAAGCAACCTTCCATTACAACCCGATTCCAGCGAGCTATGCTCGTGTCTTGGTTGATGAGGTGGTGGACACACCATATTCAGAGCTACAACTTGACATTCCTGGAGGTGACGGCGAGCGCTTTCTCGGAGAGGCCAAACATTGTATCATCCTATGGAAAAAGGATTGCATCGTCTTTCGAAGGCCACCGACACCGCGCCAGCCGACTCCTCGTCGAAGTCCGCCAACGAGTCAGCAATCTCCCGCTCCTGCATGTCCACCAAGTCCGGCAAAGTGTGAGGCCACTCCTCCTCCAAGTCCGGCAAAGTGTCAGGCCACTCCTCCTCCTCCAAGTCCGCCATAGCGTCAGACGTCCACTCCTCCTCCAAGTCCGGCACAACCTCAGGCCACTCCTCGTCGTCCAACTCAGCCTCGTCAGCCGTCTCCATTGCCTCAGCAATCGAAGAAGAGACACCCCGCATCTATGGTGCGTAGCGGTACGAGTCGAGGTAGTACTACAAGTACAGGCAGAGGCAAGCGATATAAATATGGTCCAAGCCTCATGCCTCTTCCGTGGATGGCTTATGACAGGTCCGAGGAGGAAATCGCAGCCATATCGAAGGCCGAGGTGGAAGCCCATTTTGCACCGAAACTGCAACCGCCGCCAAGGGAGAAAGTTCCTGAGGAAACGATTGACCACTTCATTCGTATGGCTCAACCACCAGCTCCCAAGCCTGTTGACAAAGACTATGAGCGCCACATCAGGAAGTTAAATCGAGCACGTCTACAAAAGGAGGCGAGCACGTCTATATCGGGATCGAGCAAACAAGAAGCAGCTGAATAAAATGCGGGAAAACCATTCCCCAGCTGGGAGAACAGGCGGTGCAATCGATCCCCTCGCTTGTTGTGCCAACAACACGTGACAGTACGCGCGCCCAATATTATTGTGGGCAAACAATGCACGTTCCCGAGGTGGGCAATGTGGTAATAACGGAGGAGCATATAATGCAGGCTGAAGTTCTCAACATCACTGTTGGACAACTCCTCGAGATCGAGCCCATGCCTGTGCTTAGAGAGGATGAAATAAAACGGAAATATGTCCGGGGCCAACCTTTGGTCGCGCCAGACAAGGTCAAGAACCTCCCAACGAGAATGTATGAATTGCATCAATGGTACATGAACATTACCAACATTTCAGATTGATTTTCCCTCATGGTGAATGTCAAGGAGGAGCATTACTTCCATGAGAAAGCTCTGTCCATTGAGTATTCTGAACTGTTTCAGTTATACAATCAAGACGCACTCGACAAATCTATCGTTAGTTGCTATTGCCTGTAAGTGATTTCTTTCTGTAATTTAAGTCTCAAGCTAGATGTAGTGATCCTTTTGATCAATCATTACCTGTAATTATCCTCACTATATTCTTTTCTGTGGTATTATGCAGGATGAAGATGTATGAAATGAGAAAAGGTGGACGCTTTGGCATTGGGTTCATTGACCCAAACACCGTTAATGAATACACATGGCTAATGACTCCACGTCAGCAAAAGGACATAGAGGACAACATGCTAGAGTTCTTGAAGCGCCTCAAATACAATGAAGATATACTACTTCCTTACAACTTCCAGTGAGTCACACTGTCTTGTACTACAAATTCTCTGTTTTTGCCTACTAGCTAGCTACATGTTTTTGCTTACATATGCCCGCTTAATTAAGACATGCAAACGTGTGTGCACGCAGATTTCACTGGGTCTTGTGTATCATTCAAGTTGACGACGAAACAGTTGAAATACTGGACTCACTACTCAAAGCAAAAACTGACTATAACATCTTGTTTGGGATAGTAAACAGGTAATTTAATTCAATCATTATTAACTATATATCTCGGCCTATTTAGTTCGTCATTTCATGATATGAACTATTTAATAACCCCTTTATTCATTTTCTTTGTCAGCGGGGCAGGGCTTGGGCAAGGTTCATCAAGGTCACGGAAGGCGAATGGAAACCAAAGCTTAGATGGTTTCGATCCAAGGTAATTAATTAAGTAGTACTAGCTAGCTAGCTAGCTGCCATCTCTTTAATTATCATGCTTGATTAATTATTATCTGATCAAATTCCATTCTCGTAAAGGCCCTGAAGCAGGCGCAGGGGACTGATCTGTGTGCATTCTGTGTTTGCGAGAACATTCGCAATATTGTCACATCCTAGTTAGCCATGCATTAGAGTGTTGCATCATGTTTACTCTTTCATCAGAAACCTGAAATGGGGATGACAGAACCCCCAGCCCCCTCTGAAACCAACTAGGGTTTACTAAAAAACTTTTTCAATGAACCTGAAATGCCCTTCTAAAATGCCCATCATTTTTGTCTTGGTTCAGAACCTCTGCCAAAAGTGGTGCACATTTTCCTAGGCCAGCTTAGGGTTTTTGAATTAAATCTTAAATATTTGAATTTGGGCATTTAAAATTATATAAAATATTTAAATTCTCAAATAACTCCAAACTAAAATGTTTCATGTTGGAAATAATTCCAACTATGGACCAGGAGTAGTTTGGTGATTTTAGGAGTTGCCTAAGTATTTTATTTAATTCAACAAAGTTGCAGAAGTATTAAAAAAACAGAAAACAGAAAGAAAATGGGAAAAGCTTACCTGGCGCCCAGCACCCGGCCCACCTGCCGGCCCAGCCCAGCACCGCGCCAGCGAGCTGCTTGCCGGCCAGGCAGGCAGGCAGGTGCTCGACGGCGAGCACCGCATGGGTGCCACGCACCTGCTCGCCGCCTCGCCGCCTCCCTCGCCCGGCTAACGCCGTGAATCGGCCTCCCTCTCTCCCCCGAACCTCCCAGACACCCCCTCTCCTCTCCAGCTCCTCTCCCTCGCTCTCCCACGCCATGGCCGACGCCATCGCCGCCACCCCCTCGCCGTAGCCACGCCCTCCGTCAACCCCACGCCGTGCCGCCGTGTCCAGGAGCTCCGCCGCCGTCCACTTCATCGAGCTAGCCGAGCCCCGTGTGCTCGTGCGGCCCGAGACCACCGCACCGACCTCGCCCGAGCTCGCCGTCGCCGGAGATCCCCTTCAACGCCGTCGCCGCCTCAGCTCGTCCCCGACCCCGCCGGTGGCCTCTACGGGAGCGCTGTGAGCCTAGCTACCCCTCCGACCCTCTCTCTCTCATTCCCGAGCCGTGTAGCCACCGCACGAAGATCACACGCACGCACCGCCGCGGATCTCGTCGCCGACGTGCTTCCGGCCATCCTCCGGCCAACCCGCGGTGTCCAACGCACTCACCACGCTGCGTTAGGCCCAACCGTGCACTCCCCGCACCTCACCGATCCCCCTAGCGACAAGTTCGACTTTGGCCGAACTCCGGTGGCCGCCAAAGTCGTCGCCGGCGCCAACTCCGGCCACCCCGACCCCAACGGACTCCACCAAGAGCTGCGGCTCGACCTCAGCTCCGCTCCGGTGCCCTCCGCGGCTCGTTTGGTTGCCGGAACGGCAAAAATCACTTCCGCCGCCGCGTCGGGCTCGCCGGCGGCTAAACGCCGGTGCAGCCGACCCGGGTTTGACCACGGGTGGGCCCTGGTTGACTCCCCTGAGTCAATGACAGGTGGGGCCCAGCCCTGTTAATTAAACAGGTTTAGTTTTAATTAAACTTTAATTAAATTAATCACCCTGACATGCGGGACCCACTGTCAGGTTTGACCCGGACGTGTTCCGTTGACCTGCTGACGTCACACTGACGTCAGGCTGACGCAATAATTGATTTTCTGGAATTATTCTAATATAGGAAATTCCAGAATATAATTTAAACTTCAAAAATTCATAACTTTTATTCTGTAACTCCAAATCAGACAAATTATATATGAAAAATGATCAGAAAAATCCAATCTATCCATCTGTACTATTTTCATGCATGATTAAACAAGTTAACTTGATGTTTAATGCAGAACAAGGAAAAGCACTTTAAAAGGCCATGTTTGAGTTTGAAATTTGAATCTTTGATTCAAATTGGTGCAAACCCTTCTGGTCTTAGTTGCATTAGCCCAACACACTCATATTGCTATGTTTCATGCATGCATCATATTGTTGCACATTGTTTGGTGATGGTTGTGTATCGGTGTTCTTTGCGGCAGGATCTGCCTCCGAGGAGTACCGTGATTACCCTAACGAAGAACCGTATCAGTGCATCGAACCATCAGGCAAGCAACCAACCATTTGATCATATCGATACAATCCCATGTTCTCGCTCCTGCTCTCTTTTACTGCATTAAGACAACGCGTTTCAAACTGCTGTGTGCTACGGTAGTTGAACCCACTTCCTCTGCATGACCTGTCATTGCCACAGTAACTAGATGAAACCCACTAGCATGTGTAGGAGTTGATTGAGCCATATGTATGTGTTGTTCCTACCTTGCTATGCCTGCTATGCTTAGAGTCGTGTCAGGTCTGGTTCATCTGGGTGATGGGCTAGAGTGAAATGATTATGTCGGTAATGAGAGTGGTGTGGTGAACACGATTTGGTAAAGGTATCGATGAGAGGCCATGTAGGAGTACATGGTGGGTTGTTTCATTGAAGCCGACCTTAAGCACTGAGATCTGTATGTGTGATTTAAGATACAGCTACTACCATGCATTGGGCCCTGAAATATGACCCCGCTCGACTTCTTATTCACCCTAGCTCTCTGTCCAGGAGTTGCAAGTAGTTTCTGGTGTTTGTAGCCTACTGGAGGCCGTGGACAGCGCTGACCGTAGGGGTGGGCTGTGATGCGGTAGGTACGTGGCCGGGTGTACCGAATACCCGTTAGGTATCTCGGGAACCCTGTTCACATCGTTCGGGGCCGTATGGGAAACCTCGGCCGGACTCCCTGCGGATGGAACCTGGATAGGCGATAAACCTGGACTAGAGGCTTAGGTGTTTAGGTAGGTCGTGGTCTACACCCACGTCGGCTTTCGCTTGAAGTCTGCCGAGCACATGTCGTGTGCAGACGCTAAGTGGTGGAAACATGTATGAAGAAGTACACCCCTGCAGGGTTATCATGATCTATTCGAATAGCCGCGTCCGCGGTAAAGGACTACTTGGTTGCCTATACAGTTCATAGACAAGTAAATGGAAACTACTAAAAGCCTCAAGATAAGTGTGAGTGCCGAGGATGGCTCTTCCGTAGGAAGACGGAGGTGGATCCTCGGTAGTGTATTGAAGTGGTGAGTAGTGGACTCGTGTGCGCAAAACCATTTCAAGTTGGAGTCTCGTAGGTTAGCCTAGCCAAGAGTCAAAGCTGGCTTGCTGCAATAACTCCACCAACCCTTCTTGATAATATGCATGTATGTAGGATCTGATGTAAGTCTTGCTGAGTACCTTTGTACTCATGTTGCTATAATTTACATTTTTACAGAAGACGCTGCAACCCCTTCTGATGGGTTCTACGTAGACGTTGACATCAATGAGTAGGCTAAAGGCCCAGGTGGTGATCCTGAGCTTGTGAAGGACCACGTAGTATAGCTAGGCTTTCCAAGCCTCTTTTATCTTTCTAGTTGTCTGTACTCAGACAAGTTACTTCCGCTGCTGGTTTGTATGACTGTATGACTTGAATGCTGGGTCGTGAGACCCGTACCTTGTGTATGTTATGTATGGCTCTCTGAGCCTTAAATAAAGTACTTGTGTCGTAGAGTCATGTTGTGATGCCTTGTTGTATTTGCACATATCGAGCATATTGTGTGTATGATTGAAATGCTTGGTATGTGTGGGATCTGACTATCTAGTTGTTTATCTTTAGTAGCCTCTCTTACCGGGAAATGTCTCCTAGTGTTACCGCTGAGCCATGGTAGCTTGCTACTGCTCTGGAACACTTAGGCTGGCCGGCATGTGTCCTTCTTCGTTCCGGTGTCTGTCCCTTCGGGGAAATGTCACGCATTGAGTACCGGAGTCCTGTTAGCCCGCTACAGCCCGGTTTACCGGAGTCCTGCTAGCCCAGTGCTACAGCCCGGACCCACTTGCTGATGACCGACACGTTCGAAGCTGGGTCATGGATGCCTGTCCCTGTAAGTCTGTGCCACTTTGGGTTTACGACTAGTCATGTCAGCCCGGGCTCCTTATCATATGGATGCTAGCGACACTATCATATACGTGAGCCAAAAGGCGCAAACGGTCCCGGGCAAAGGTAAGGCGACACCCGTGGGGATACCGTGCGTGAGGCCGCAAAGTGATATGAGGTGTTACCGGCTAGATCGATGTGACATCGAGTCGGGGTCCTGACAGCGTTGGCATCAGAGCCGGACTGCCTGTAGGTTCTCCAAGCCAAACTGGTCGATGTTGAGTCTAGAAATTCTTTAGTTATATGTAGGGGAATTGTTTGTGGGTTGGAACGTAAGGCTCTTTTTACTCCTTTATCTTATGACATTCTGATCTGAGTCAGTCTATTCTTCCACCGGGGGTTAAGGAATTAGGATCTATTCTCTCTATCAGGATCACGTGTTACTAATCAGTAGTACCTTATAAGTTTGATGAATACAAGCCTAGTTCAATTCTACTACCACATTATGTTGCTAGGATGGACTCAGAACTTGATATGATGATGATGAGTGTGTATGTAATCCTTTGTCAAATGTCTCAAAATCCTTCTTGAGCATTTACAGCTGTTATGCTGCCGAAATTTTGCTAGAAATTCTAATGCCTTTGCATTATGATTGTGCTTTCAGATGGCCACTCGCGACCTCAATCAAGTGGTTCGCCTGACTCGATGCCTAGATGTACCCGGCCATACTGCCATGTTGGTCAGGGTAATGACTGAGGCTGGATACCGTTGGTATCCTGAGTACACGGTCGAAGAGCAATTCCGAGACTTTAATCAAAGCCAGTATCTCTGCACTGTCAGGATATTTCCATCTTATCCTGGGTCCACCGAGCCCCTTCACTGCTCCTATGGACTCGGGGTTACTATTGAGATGGCTGTGCAGGACGCCGCCTACTCTATGATGACCATCATGCGAGTCAGATCTGGTCTATTTCGGGACTCTGATTTCCGGTATATGCCAGGATCACTTCCGGGAGCACAAGGGTATCTCCAGGCTATCTATGCTGACCCCACTCAGGAGGATTCACGGACTCGCACCACTGCTGAGATGCTCGAGGATAAGGACCGTGAAAATCGGGCCTTGAGGTTAGAGCTCTTCAATACCCGTGCTGACCACTGGGCCACATTGACTCGGTTTGCACCGGCGGTGCAAGCTGGATATTCGGATATGCGCGATCTCTATCCTGTGAGATCTGCTCTGCCAGACGTGATGGGTTGGCGTGATGTAGGAGGCATCACCCCACCTCGCGGTCCCCGCAGGCCACCGTCTGTTGGTCCAAGACCTCATCCTAGTCCCTATGGTCCACAAGCTCCGCGAGATCGTCTGTTTCCGGATGATCATGTTGAGCTTCCAGGCTATGGAGGTGACTTCTACGAGGACTACTACGGATCGGTCTGAGTTAGTGGTAGTATCACTAGTTCGCACTATCTGTGTCGTCTATCGTCCCGCGTGACTCGTGGGATATGACCTAGTTTGTACTCTTTCCGGAGGTGTAGAAAAATAATGTATAGGAGCTTGGGATGCCTCCGATGAGATGTAATCCTCTTTTCACCGTAATAGTACTTTGTTTGGTCTTGTACTAAACCCTGTATGGTGTGTATGACGATGGAATAAAGAAGCAGTTTCTGTATCTACCATGTCATACGGATGATCATCTTGCATTTCGAGTTATTCCTTACATTTTGTATCCTATGTCGGAATTTTATCATTCTGACTAAATCATTGTCTTGTTTACCTAGGATGGTCAACACGCGCACTAACCCTGCTCCTCAAGAGCAGGCCGAAGGCAGTGAAGTCAGGGATGCAAATCTGCCTCATCCTCCTTCCCTAGCCGAGGTTATGATGGAAGCTGAGAGAAACAAGCGGGAGACCAACCGTTTGTTGGAGCGTATTGAACAGAACACAGCACACCATCAGAGGACTAACGTGGTGTCACTCAGTGATTTTATCAAATTACATCCACCCACGTTCCACCACTCCGTCGAGCCTCTCGACGCTGATGACTGGCTTCGCAGTATCTCTCACAAGCTGCGTTCCGCGCTAGTAGCTGAGGCTGACAAGGTCACCTTTGCTGCATATCATCTTGAAGGCCCCGCCAGTCTATGGTGGGAGAATTATGGAGCTATGCGCCCAGCGGGCCATGTCACTACTTGGGCTGAATTCAGTGAGGCTTTCCGTGAACATCACATTCCGGAGGGTCTCATGGACCGTAAACGTGAGGAATTTTGCAATTTCACCCAAGGCCGACTCTCTGTGGATGCTTACAGCAGGGAGTTTGGTAACCTCGCACGATATGCAACTGAGGAAGTTTCTACTGATGCCAAGAAGCAAGCAAGGTTCCGTAAGGGACTTAGTCCTGAGCTTCGCCGCGACCTCCGTCTGCATGAGTGCACATCTTTTCAGAAGCTTGTTAACAAGGCCATCAGTGCTGAAACTGGTCAGACTGATTATGACGCAACACGCAAGCATGGCCGTGACATGGGTTCCTCATCCGGTGCTGGTCCTCAGAAGCGCCGCGTGTGGGTGCCCAACACCGCCCTGCCACCCAGGTTCACACCGAGGCCATCTTTCCAGGCGCCTCGCCCCGTTCAACAGTCTGCACCAGCCAAGCCCTATGGGGGTCCAACCAACAATGCTCCTCCACGTACCAGTTCCGTGACTTGTTTCAAGTGTGGGGAATCTGGCCACTATATGCGTGAGTGTCCCCAGACCAACCCCAACCAATCTGCTAAAGCTGTTGGCCGTGGCAAGCCGACAGGGAAAGTGTTCCACGCCAAGCCGGCCACCGCCTCACGTGGCCATGTCAACTGTATCTCTGCCGAAGAAGCTCAAGAAGATCCCAACGTCGTTCTCGGTACGCTCCTTGTTAATTGCCACCCGGCATCTGTTCTTTTCGATACAGGAGCCTCTCATTCATTTATATCCGAGAACTATGCTCGTTTGCATAACACCGCATTCTGTGACATGCCATCCACTATGGAAATTTCTACTCCTGGTTCTAGATGGCAGACCTCCAGGGTAAGTTATGGAAATGAAATCCAAGTCGACAGACTTGTTTTCCTTGCATCTTTGATAGCTCTCAAATTTTCAGATATTAATATCATTTTGGGTATGGACTGGATGTCAGCTCATCATGCCAAAATTGATTGCTTCTCTAGGACTGTTCAACTCACTCATCCTTCGGGGAAGATAGTCAATGTCTTGACCCGATTAGCCAAGCGACAATTATATTCTCTTAACGCCAGCCCTTTGCCAGACCTTGAGGACGTTCCGGTAGTCCGTGACTTCCCGGATGTCTTCCCAGAGGAATTGCCAGGTGTTCCACCTGACAGGGATGTTGAGTTCGTAATAGACCTCATTCCAGGAACCGTTCCGATTGCTAGAAGACCCTATAAGATGGCACCACTAGAACTAGCCGAGCTTAAGAAACAACTCGATGAGTCCTTGAAAAAGGGTTTCATCCGACCTAGTTCATCTTCGTGGGCTTGCCCCGTCCTCTTCGTCAAGAAGAAGGATGGTACGGACCGGATGGTTGTAGATTACCGACCTGTCAATTTGGTCACAATCAAGAACAAATATCCGCTCCCCAGGATCAACGACCTGTATGATCAGCTCGCTGGATCCTCAGTCTTCTCCAAGATGGATTTGAGGTTGGGCTACCATCAAATCAAAATCAGAAACGGGGACATTCCTAAAACGGCCTTTGTTACTCGTTATGGCCAATACGAGTACACCGTCATGTCCTTCGGTTTAACCAACGCTCCAGCCACCTTTTCTCGGTTAATGAACTCAATCTTCATGGAGTATTTGGATAAATTCGTCGTGGTTTACCTCGATGATATACTCATCTACTCCAAGAACGAGGAAGAACATGCCGAACATCTAAGGCTAGTGTTGAAGAAACTTCAAGAGCACCGCCTTTATGCCAAGTTTTCCAAATGTGAACTTTGGTTGTCAGAAGTGACCTATCTGGGTCATGTAATATCTGGTAAAGGTATTGCTGTTAACCCCGAGCGAGTTCAAGCCGTCCTTAATTGGACTCCACCTGAATCGGTCAAGCAAGTTCGGAGTTTTCTGGGCTTAGCGAGCTATTGTCGTCGCTTTGTCGAGAACTTCTCCAAAGTTGCCAAACCTCTAACCGAAATCCTCAAGAAAGATAAGAAGTTCGAATGGACTCCACAATGTGAGCACAGCTTTCAGGAACTGAAAAGACGCCTGACTTCTGCTCCCGTACTGGTACCGCCAGAATTCTCCAAGGACTTTGTTATCTACTGCGACGCCTCGCGACAAGGACTAGGTTGCATTCTCATGCAAGATCGACATGTAATTGCCTACGCTTCACGGCAATTGCACCCATATGAGGAGAATTATCCTACTCATGATCTAGAGCTTGCAGCCGTAGTCTATGCACTTAAGACCTGGCGACATTACCTCCTCGGTAACCGTTGCGAAATATTCACCGATCACCAAAGTCTGAAGTACATTTTCACCCAACCGGATTTGAATCTCAGGCAAAGAAGTTGGGTTGAGTTGATCACAAATTTCGACTTAGGAATAACTTACACCCCAGGGAAAGCCAACGTCATGGCTGATGCGCTAAGTCGTAAATCTTATTGTAACAACCTGATGTTACAACAAAGTCAACCGCTTCTCCATGAGGAATTTCGGAAGCTTAACCTTCACATTGTTCCTCAAGGATTTCTTTCCACCTTGGTGGCGAAACCTACTCTTACGGATCAAATCATCGCTGCCCAGAAGCGAGATAAGGGAATAGCTAAGATCAAGGAGAACATTGCTAGCGGAGGTGCTAGTTGTTTCTCCATAAATGATCATGGTGCTGTGTACTTTGAGAACCGTTTAGTGGTTCCCAAGAACCAGCATCTACGGCAGTTGATCCTTAAGGAGGCTCATGAATCTCCTCTCACCATTCATCCGGGTAGTACCAAGATGTATCAGGACCTACGCCAGAGGTTCTGGTGGACTAGGATGAAGAGAGAAATTGCTCAGTATATTGCTAATTGCGACGTCTGTCGTCGTGTAAAAGCAGAGCATCAACGGCCTGCTGGCACCCTTCAACCCCTAGCTATTCCTGAATGGAAATGGGATAAAATTAGTATGGATTTCATTACCGGTTTTCCCAGGACCAAGAGAGGGAATAATGCTATCTTCGTCGTTGTCGATCATCTTTCCAAAGTAGCCCATTTCCTACCTGTTCGTGAGAGTATAACCGCTAGTCAGCTGGCAGACTTATACATCTCCCGAATAGTGTCTCTCCATGGTGTTCCTTTGGAAATTAACTCGGATCGAGGAAGTCTTTTCACCTCTCGATTTTGGGAAAGTTTCCAAAATGCTATGGGAACCCGTCTCTCCTTTAGCACCGCTTTCCACCCTCAGTCGAGTGGTCAAGTGGAACGCGTCAACCAGATTCTAGAAGACATGCTTCGAGCCTCTGTTATCTCATTCGGAATGGATTGGGAGAAGTGCCTTCCATTTGCTGAATTCGCTTACAACAACAGCTATCAATCTAGCCTGGGTAAAGCCCCTTTTGAAGTTCTCTATGGACGACGGTGTCGAACACCCCTTAACTGGTCAGAAACCGTGGAAAGACAATTCTTTGGCCCAGATATGATTCAAGAAGCAGAAGAGCAAGTTCGCACCGTTCGTGAAAAGTTGAAAACAGCCCAATCCCGTCAGAAGAGTCAATATGACCGAAAACATAAGGCTATGACTTTCGAGATTGACGAGAAGGCTTACCTTCGGGTTACCCCTCTGAAGGGAACCCATCGTTTCGGTATCAAAGGCAAATTGGCTCCTCGTTACATTGGACCTTTTCGCATTCTCGCTAAACGAGGAGAAGTTGCCTACCAGTTGGAACTACCTCCGCACCTCTCCAGAGTCCACGATGTCTTCCACGTTTCTCAACTCAGGCGTTGCTTCTCGGATCCTATCTGTGGAGTGGACCACGAAACGCTTGATCTCCAAGATAATCTTACATATTGAGAGTACCCCATTCGTATCCTCGATCAGGCCGAGCGTACCACTCGACGTCATAATATCAAGTTTCTCAAAGTTCAATGATCGCACCATTCTGAGGATGAAGCAACTTGGGAAAGGGAGGATCGTCTTCGACTTGAGTATCCCGCCTTCTTTCCGGAGGAACCCAAATCTCGGGACGAGATTCTTTTGAGTGGGGGTGAGTTGTCACATCCTAGTTAGCCATGCATTAGAGTGTTGCATCATGTTTACTCTTTCATCAGAAACCTGAAATGGGGATGACAGAACCCCCAGCCCAGCACCGCGCCAGCGAGGCAGGCAGGTGCTCGACGGCGAGCACCGCATGGGTGCCACGCACCTGCTCGCCGCCTCGCCGCCTCCCTCGCCCGGCTAACGCCGTGAATCGGCCTCCCTCTCTCCCCCGAACCTCCCAGACACCCCCTCTCCTCTCCAGCTCCTCTCCCTCGCTCTCCCACGCCATGGCCGACGCCATCGCCGCCACCCCCTTGCCGTAGCCACGCCCTCCGTCAACCCCACGCCGTGCCGCCGTGTCCAGGAGCTCCGCCGCCGTCCACTTCATCGAGCTAGCCGAGCCCCGTGTGCTCGTGCGGCCCGAGACCACCGCACCGACATCGCCCGAGCTCGCCGTCGCCGGAGATCCCCTTCAACGCCGTCGCCGCCTCAGCTCGTCCCCGACCCCGCCGGTGGCCTCTACGGGAGCGCTGTGAGCCTAGCTACCCCTCCGACCCTCTCTCTCTCATTCCCGAGCCGTGTAGCCACCGCACGAAGATCACACACATGCACCGCCGCGGATCTCGTCGCCGACGTGCTTCCGGCCATCCTCCGGCCAACCCGCGGTGTCCAACGCACTCACCACGCTGCGTTAGGCCCAACCGTGCACTCCCCGCACCTCACCGATCCCCCTAGCGACAAGTTCGACTTTGGCCGAACTCCGGTGGCCGCCAAAGTCGTCGCCGGCGCCAACTCCGGCCACCCCGACCCCAACGGACTCCACCAAGAGCTGCGGCTCGACCTCAGCTCCGCTCCGGTGCCCTCCGCGGCTTGTTTGGTTGCCGGAACGGCAAAAATCACTTCCGCTGCCGCGTCGGGCTCGCCGGCGGCTAAACGCCGGTGCAGCCGACCCGGGTTTGACCACGGGTGGGCCCTGGTTAACTCCCCTCAGTCAATGACAGGTGGGGCCCAGCCCTGTTAATTAAACAGGTTTAGTTTTAATTAAACTTTAATTAAAATAATCACCCTGACATGCGGGACCCACTGTCAGGTTTGACCCGGACGTGTTCCGTTGACCTGCTGACGTCACACTGACGTCACGCTGACGCAATAATTGTTTTTTTGGAATTATTCTAATATAGGAAATTCCAGAATATAATTTAAACTTCAAAAATTCATAACTTTTATTCTATAACTCCAAATCAGACAAATTATATATGAAAAATGATCAGAAAAATCCAATCTATCCATCTGTACTATTTTCATGCATGATTAAACAAGTTAACTTGATGTTTAATGCAGAACAAGGAAAAGCACTTTAAAAGGCCATGTTTGAGTTTGAAATTTGAATCTTTGATTCAAATTGGTGCAAACCCTTCTGGTCTTAGTTGCATTAGCCCAACACACTCATATTGCTATGTTTCATGCATGCATCATATTGTTGCACATTGTTTGGTGATGGTTGTGTACCGGTGTTCTTTGCGGCAGGATCTGCCTTCGAGGAGTACCGTGATTACCCTAACGAAGAACCGTATCAGTGCATCGAACCATCAGGCAAGCAACCAACCATTTGATCATATCGATACAATCCCATGTTCTCGCTCCTGCTCTCTTTTACTGCATTAAGACAACACGTTTCAAACTGCTGTGTGCTACGGTAGTTGAACCCACTTCCTCTGCATGACCTGTCATTGCCACAGTAACTAGATGAAACCCACTAGCATGTGTAGGAGTTGATTGAGCCATATGTATGTGTTGTTCCTACCATGCTATGCCTGCTATGCTTAGAGTCGTGTCAGGTCTGGTTCATCTGGGTGATGGGCTAGAGTGAAATGATTATGTCGGTAATGAGAGTGGTGTGGTGAACACGATTTGGTAAAGGTATCGATGAGAGGCCATGTAGGAGTACATGGTGGGTTGTTTCATTGAAGCCAACCTTAAGCACTGAGATCTGTATGTGTGATTTAAGATACAGCTACTACCATGCATTGGGCCCTGAAATATGACCCCGCTCGACTTCTTATTCACCCTAGCTCTCTGTCCAGGAGTTGCAAGTAGTTTCTGGTGTTTGTAGCCTACTGGAGGCCGCGGACAGCGCTGACCGTAGGGGTGGGCTGTGATGCGGTAGGTACGTGGCCGGGTGTACCGAATACCCGTTAGGTATTTCGGGAACCCTGTTCACATCATTTGGGGCCGTATGGGAAACCTCGGCCGGACTCCCTACGGATGGAACCTGGATAGGCGATAAACCTGGACTAGAGGCTTAGGTGTTTAGGTAGGTCGTGGTCTACACCCACGTCGGCTTTCGCTTGAAGTCTGCCGAGCACATGTCGTGTGCAGACGCTAAGTGGTGGAAACATGTATGAAGAAGTACACCCCTACAGGGTTATCATGATCTATTCGAAAAGCTGCGTCCGCGGTAAAGGACTACTTGGTTGCCTATACAGTTCATAGACAAGTAAATGGAAACTGCTAAAAGCCTCAAGATAAGTGTGAGTGCCGAAGATGGCTCTTCCGTAGGAGACGGAGGTGGATCCTCGGTAGTGTATTGAAGTGGTTAGTAATGGACTCGTGTGCGCAAAACCATTTCAAGTTGGAGTCTCGTAGGTTAGCCTAGCCAAGAGTCAAAGCTGGCTTGCTGCAATAACTCCAACAACCCTTCTTGATAATATGCATGTATGTAGGATCTGATGTAAGTCTTGCTGAGTACCTTCGTACTCATGTTGCTATAATTTACATTTTTACAGAAGACGCTGCAACCCCTTCTGATGGGTTCTACGTAGACGTTGACATCAATGAGTAGGCTAAAGGCCCAGGTGGTGATCCTGAGCTTGTGAAGGACCACGTAGTATAGCTAGGCTTTCCAAGCCTCTTTTATCTTTCTAGTTGTCTGTACTCAGACAAGTTACTTCCGCTGCTGGTTTGTATGACTGTATGACTTGAATGCTGGGTCGTGAGACCCATACCTTGTGTATGTTATGTATGGTTCTCTGAGCCTTAAATAAAGTACTTGTGTCGTAGAGTCATGTTGTGATGCCTTGTTGTATTTGCACATATCGAGCATATTGTGTGTATGATTGAAATGCTTGGTATGTGTGGGATCTGACTATCTAGTTGTTTATCTTTAGTAGCCTCTCTTACCGGGAAATGTCTCCTAGTGTTACCGCTGAGCCATGGTAGCTTGCTACTGCTCTGGAACACTTAGGCTGGCCGGCACGTGTCCTTCTTCGTTCCGGTGTCTGTCCCTTCGGGGAAATGTCACGCATTGAGTACCGGAGTCCTGTTAGCCCGCTACAGCCCGGTTTACCGGAGTCCTGCTAGCCCAGTGCTACAGCCCGGACCCACTTGCTGATGACCGACACGTTCGAAGCTGGGTCATGGATGCCTATCCCTGTAAGTCTGTGCCACTTTGGGTTTACGACTAGTCATGTCAGCCCGGGCTCCTTATCATATGGATGCTAGCGACACTATCATATACGTGAGCCAAAAGGCGCAAACGGTCCCGGGCAAAGGTAAGGCGACACCCGTGGGGATACCGTGCGTGAGGCCGCAAAGTGATATGAGGTGTTACCGGCTAGATCGATGTGACATCGAGTCGGGTCCTGACAAATATGGCGTCGGAAAGGAGCAGATCTCAAAGACAGGAATGGGTACGCTTGTCAAAACACTATTCACAATTTTTACACCATTATCGATATGTAGTCACAGAAACTAATACACATGCATATTGATCTCCTTCTTAACAGTTCAAAGAGGTGCGGGAGAAGCTCCTAGAAATGGAGCGCGTAGAAGCACTTCAAGAGGAAATAGCGGGATTTTTGCTCGACCAGGTCATAAATCCGAAGGGAGAATACTATTACCCGCACCCGCCCCCATGAAAACCACTTCCAATTGTCATTGTGCTCCGAAGGCACCAATTAGGCTAATGCCACTGGCTCCGAAGGCAACATGCATATGTAGGAGAAATTGTATATAGCTATACATGTGTGTATGTGTGAATTAATTAATATGGTGGTTTGTGAGACATTGATGATATATATATATATATGCATGATTGGTTCTACTAGAAATTCTATTTATATATATATATATGCATAACGTGTACAATGTGTAGTATCGTAAAATACCAGCAAATGAAAAAGAATTAAAATGGAAACACAAAATGAAATGAAAAAGAAATCATAAAACTAAAAAACCCCAAACCTTATAGTGCCGGTTGGTCTTACCAACCGGTACTAAAGGGCTCCAGGCCCCCGGAGCTGGCTCGTGCCACGTGGTTGCCCTTTAGCACCGGTTCGTGCTGAATCGGTACTAAAGGGGGGGGCCTTTAGTGACCACACTTTAGTGCCGGTTACGTAACCGACACTAAAGGGCCTTACGAACCGGTGCTATTGCCCGGTTCTGCACTAGTGACTGTATCCACTAGTGCCCTCCATACCAACACTTGATTTTTTATTTTACAACATAAAGTAAATTCATTATTCATTTCGGGACTGGGCATCACTAAAACCTTTGTCGTACTCTCGTGCAATGACAAGTGAATAAACACTCATCTTGAGAATAACACATCTAGCATGGAAAATATTGGTCACCCTTCACTACCTCGCGAGCGGTAGAGCACACAAAAGAGAATTTTATTTTGAAAATTTGAGATGGCACATGCAAATTTGCTTAGAATGGCATGGAAATTAAGGCAAAACTCATTTAAAGGGTTTTGATGCACAAGTAGTGATCATAATTAGTGCAAAATTAAGGCTAGCAAAAAGATTGAGCGTGACCAACCAAAAAGCAAAAAATCTTGTACCCAAGCATTAAGCATAAGTAACATCGAATAATGCACCATAAGTAGGATATAAATTTCATTGCATAACTATTGGCTTTCGTGCTTGCATAGGGAATCACAAACTTTAACATCAATATTCTTACTAAAGAACAATTACTCATCAACATGACTCACATATCATATCATCATATCTCAAGACCATTATTAAGAATCAAGTTTATTTTGTCCAATGATCTTCATGAAAGTTTTTATTATATCCTCCTTGGATATCTATGACTTTGGGACTATTTTCATAAGTGTCTTTTGATAAGCTCAAACAAATATAAGTGAAGATCATGAGCATAATTTTTATTTCTCTCAAAATAATCTTTGTAAAGCAAGAGAGAATTTCTTAAAACTTTACTAACTCCCAAATAAATCTAATTCAAGAATGAGAGCATTTCTTCAAACATAACAAAGCACACCGTGCGCAAAAAGATATAAGTGAAGCACAAGAGCAAATCCATGGCTCTAGAAATTTAAGTGAAGCATAGGAGCAAGCATAGCATAATTTTTGGCTCTCTCAAAAGGGTGTGTCCAGAAAGGATTCCACACTTAAAACACAAAGCAAAACAAGCAAAGACTCATACCACACAAGACGCTCCAAGCAAAACTCATATTACGTGACGAATAAAAATATAGCTTCAAGTAAAATACCAATGCTTGTTAGAAGAAAGCGGGGATGCCACTTGGGGGCATCCCCAAGCTTCGTTGCTTTCTACTTATTTGAATATTTTCTTGGGGTGCCTCGAGCATCCACTAGCTTAGCCTTTTGCTAATCCTTATTCCTTCATCCATCATAATATCACCCAAAACTTGAAAACTTCAATCACGCAAAACTCAAGCAAAACATTCGTGAGATCCATTAGTATAAGAAAGCAAACCACTACTATAAGTACTGTAGCAAACCTATTTTTCCACTATATCTACTGTATTCCAACTTTTCTATGGCAAAAAATCATAAAAGAAAACCATAGATTCATCAAAACAAGCACACAACGCAAAGAAAACATAACATGTCAAAATCAGAACAGTCTGTAGCAATCTGTATATTACGAATACTTCTGTAACTCCAATTTTTTTGAAATAAGTTGGTGTACGTGAGAACTTTGTCTATTAATCTTCTGAAAATAGAATCAACTCAAAACCACTCTTCTGTCAAACATGACATATAATCTCGTAAGCGCAAAAGTTTCTGTTTTTCAGCAAGATCAAATAAACTTTCAACCAAATCTTCCCAAAGGCCTTGCTTGGCACAAACACTAATTAAAACACAAAAAACACTATCATAACAGTAGCATAATTGTTCTAACACACAAGAACATAAACCAAAAAGCAAAAATAAATTTTATTCATTGGGTTGCCTCCCAACGAGCGCTATCGTTTTACGCCCCTAGCTAGGCATAACGCGCAGGATCTCAGTTTTGTCTCCCTTGGTTCTAGATCCACAAGATGCCCTCATGATTGATTCATATTGTGCCCTAATTCTTGTTCTAGGGAAGTGTTCCATTCCCTTCTTTATTGGAAATTGAAATTTAATATTTCCTTCTTTCATATCAATCACGACACCAATAGTACACAAAAACGGTCTACCAAGAATAATTGGACAAGACAGATTGCAATCAATGTCAAAAACAATAAAATTTATGGGCACATAGTTCCTATTTGCAAGAATAAGAACATCATTAATTCTTCCCATAGGTTTTTTAATAGTGGAATACGCCAAGTGCAGCTAGCACCCAAGTCACACAAAGAAAAACACTCATAATTTTTAATCTTGACTTTGATAGTAGGTTCCCAGTCATCATGCAATTTTCTAGGAATTGAAACTTCTAATTCCAACTTTTCTTCAAAAGCTTTCATCATGGCATCAACAATATGTTTAGTAAAAGCTTTATTTTGTTCATAAGCATGGGGTGAATTTATCATGGATTGCAACAAAGAAATACAATCAACCAAAGAGCAGCTATCATAATTAAAGTCTTTGTAATCCAAAATAGTGGGCACATTACTAGTTAAAGTCTTGACCTCTTCAAACCCACTTTTATCAATTTTCTCAACAAGATTTTCATCCTCCGAATCATAGGGTCGCCTTCTAACTAAAGTTGACTCTTCTTAAGTCCCTTTTTCATCAATCTTAAATTTACTAAACAAAGAATCAATAGAAGAAACACCAATCATTTTAAGATCTTCATCACTTTTATCTTCTAACGAGATTGGTTTAGCAGCCATTTGATTCACTAAAGAAGCTTGTGCATCATATATTTCCCAACAAACTTTCAGCAAAAACATACTTAGATTGAAAATTGCAAACTTCTATAATAATATCATCAAATTGTTTCTTTATAGCTTCTAACACAACGGAGTGTTCCTTAAGTTCTTCAGTAAAATATTTATTATGCTCACATTGTGTAATCATATATTCCTTAGTACTTTTCTCAATTTCAAGCAAAATATTTGTATAAGGAACATCATAATATTTTCTTTGAGACATCATGACAACACCAACAAGAACGCACACAAAAATAGATCTGACGAGAAAACGGTGAACGAAAAAGAGGGCAAATAAAATGACAAATTGTTGTGAAGTTGGGCAGAGGAAAATGAGAGGCAAATGGAAAATAATGTAAATTGCGAGGAGACGAGATTTTTTATTAGGAACCTGGTTGATGTTGAAGATCCTCCCCGACAATGGCGCCAGAAATTCCTTTTGATGTCTGCTAGAACTACGTCAGTATTTCCCCAAAGAGGAAGGGATGATGCAGTATAGCTACGGTAGGTATTTCCCTCAGTGATGAGACCAAGGTTATCGAACTAGTAGGAGAACCTCCTCACACCACATAAATAGCACCTGCACAGAAATAACAAATACTCGCAACCCTACGTGTTAAAGGGGTAGTCAATCCCTTTTGGGTACGGCGCCTCAAGATAGGCAAATAACGTGAGGTAAAAGTGGTAGATAGGATAAATAGATCGCGAAACAAATAAATTGCAGCAAGGTATTTTCGTATTTTTGGTTTAATAGATCTGAAAATAAATGCAAAGGAAAATAGATTGCAAAGGCAAATATGATGAAAAGAGACCCGGGGGCAGTAGGTTTCACTAGTGGCTTCTCTCGAGAAAAATAGCAAACAGTGGGAAAACAATTATTGTTGGGCAATTGATAGAACTTCAAATAATCATGACGATATCCAGGCAATGATCATTATATAGGCATCACATCCAAGATTAGTAGACCGACTCCTGCCTGCATCTACTACTATTACTCCACACATCGATCGCTATCCAACATGCATCTAGTGTATTAAGTTCATGGAAAAACGGAGTAATGCAATAAGAACGATGACATGATGTAGACAACATCCGTTTATCTATTGCGTAGATATAGATCCCATCTTGTTATCCTTAGTAGCAACGACACATATGTGTCGGTTCCCGTTCTGTCACTGGGATCAAGCACCGTAGGATCGAACCCACTACAAAGCACCTGTTCCCATTGCAAGATAAACAGATCAAGTTGGCCAAACAAAACCAAAATATTGGATAAGAAATACGAGGCTATAAGGAATCATGCATATAAGAGATCAAAGAAGACTAAATAACTTTCATGGAAAAAAACATAGATCTGATCATAAACTCAAAGTTCATCGGATCCCAACAAACACACCGCAAAAAGGCTTACATCATATGGATCTCCAAGAGACCATTGTATTGGTAATCAAGAGAGAGAGAGAGGAAGCCATCTAGATACTCATGCATCATCGGAGAGGCACCAATGGAAGTGGTGAACCCCTCCATGATGGTGTCTAGATTGGATCTGGTGGTTCTGGACTCTGCGGCGGCTGGAATTGATTTTAGTCGACTCCCCTAGGGTTTCTGGAATATTGGGGTATCTATAGAGCAAAGAGGTGGTTCAGGGGGCACCTGAGGTGGGCACAACCCACCAGGGCATGCCTGGGCTTCCAAGAGCGCCCTGGTGGGTGCTGCTCCCCTTGAGGCACCCCTAGGTGCTTCCTTGGCCCACTAGATGTCTTCCGGCCCAAAAAATCCTCCAGGAGTTTCGCTGCATTTGGAATCCATTTGATATCGATGTCCTGCGATGTAAAAAACCTGCAGAAAACAACAACTGGCACTAGGCACTATGTCAATAAGTTAGTACCAAAAAATGATATAAAATGACAATAAAATGATCGTAAAACATCCAAGAATGATAATATAACCGCATGCAACAATAAAAATTTATAGATACGTTGGAGACGTATCATATATATGTATATTGTTATTCCCTTTGTGGTATCATGTGAACGTCGACTACATGACACTTCACCATATTTGGGCCTAAGGGAATGCATTGTGGAGTAGTTATTAGATGATGGGTTGCTAGAGTGAAAGAAGCTTAAACCCTAGTTTATGCGCTACTTCGTAAGGGAATGACTTGGATCCAAAATTTTAATGCTATGGTTAGATTTTATCTTAATACTTTTCTCGTAGTTACGAATGCTTGCGAGGGGGTTAATCATAAGTAGGAGGTTTGTTCAAGTAATAAAAACACCTAAGCACCGGTCCACCCACATGTAATTATCAAAGTAGCGAACACGAATCAAGCCAACATGATGAGAGTGATATGATGAAATTCCCGTGTACCCTCAAGAACATTTTGCTTATCATAAGAGATTGTTTTGGCTAGTCCTTTGCCTCAAAAGTACTGGGCTACCTTGCTGCACTTTTATTACTGTTACCTTTATTTACTGGTTACAAATTATCTTTCTATCAAACTATCTGTTACCGACAATTTCAGTGCTTGCAGACATTACCTTGTTGAGAACCACTTGTCATTTCCTTCTGCTCCTCATTGGGTTTGACACTCTTACTTATAAAAAGGACTACGATTGATCCCCTATACTTGTGGGTCATCAAATACAATGTTATCCTCGATGTTCTTGGAGATCTATTCAATGTAATCTTCTTTTGCGGTGCATTTGTTGAGATCCGATGAATTGTGGATTTATGATAAGATTATCTATGAATATTATTTGAGTCTTCTCTGAACAATTTTATGCATGATTGAGATAGCTTTGTATTTCTCTCTGATCTATCAATTTGATGTGGCCTACTAGATTGGATTTTCTTGCAATGGGAGAGGTGCTTTGTGATGGGTTCAATCTTGCGGTGTCCTCACCCAGTGACAGTAGGGGTAGCGAGGCACGTATTGTATTGTTGCCATTAAGGATAAAAAGATGGGGTTTTTACCATATTGATTGGATCTATCCCTCTACATCATGTCATCTGCTTAAGGCGTTACTCTGTTCTTATGAACCTAATACTCTAGATGCAGGTAGGAGTCAATCGATGTGTGGAGTAATAGTAGTAGATGAAAAATCGTTTCGGTCTACTTGTCACGGACGTGATGCCTATATTCATCATCATCGCCTTAGATATCGTCATAACTTTGCACTTCTCTATCAATTTCTCAACATTAATTTGTTTACCCACCGTTTGCTTTCTTCAAGAGAGAAGCCTCTAGTGAAACCTATGGCCCCCGGGTCTATTTTCCATCATATATTTTCAGATCTATAAAACCAAAAACCCAAAAATACCTTGCTGCACTTTATTTATATTTACTTCGTTTTGCCTTTTACTTATATTTTATATATATCTCTATTAGATCTCACTTTTGCAAGTGACCATGAAGGGATTGACAACCCCTTTTTCGCGTTGTGTGCAAGTGTTTGTTAGTTTGTGCTTGTGCCTCCTATTGGGGACTTGCTTGTGCCTCCTACTAGATTGATACCTTGGTTCTTAACTAAGGGAAATACTTATCTCTACTTTGTTGCATCACCCTTTCCTCTTCAAGGAAAAAATCAACGCAGGCACAAGAATTAGCACAGAGTGATTGTATTGATTGTCCATTTCTTCTCATAGAGTAAGATTATTTGGAAAATGCGGTAGAAGCCTTGCTCGATGATTCTCCAAAGGTTTGTTGAGCTGTGATTCAAAAGAGTGATATGAAAACCCAAATTAGCGAAATCACCCTTTACTAGCTTAGGAGAAGGACCTAGGTTGTTAATATGCGATGTAGGGACTGTTCCTCCATAGACCAGGGAAGGGGGAACCGAGTCAAAGGTTCCTGTCCCATTCTTGATTTGAAGGGAGGTGGTTTGAGTACCTTTAGGCGCTTCCTTGTCGGACTTAGCCTCCGTCTCTGATGCAATGGGATTAACCACAAGCAATGGGCCAGGAGTAGTTTTCAACCCATCAAGTAATTCTTTGAGCATGGACTTGACCTCGGCCGGAAAGATGTCTTAAGGGAAGCCATACCTTCATTTAAGTCATCTCGGGTGATCGAGGTCAACTCCACAGCCTCAGGAACTTCCTCATCCCCATTCATGTTGCCAACCATACTCTTTGGGGGGGGGGGGGAACCCCTAATAAAGAGACGAGGCTCTAATACCAATTGAAAGGATCGATATGGTTGACTAGAGGAGGGGGTGAATAGGAAATTGATGTCTACTATGCAACTTTATTCTTGTAGACACGTGTTGGGCATCCAAGCGTAGAGTTTTGTAGGACAGTAGCAATTTTCCCTCAAGTGGTTTACCAAAGGTTTATCAATCCGTGAGAGGTGTAGGATGAAGACAGTCTCTCTCAAATGACCCTACAACCAAATACAAGAAATCTCTTGTGTCCCCAACACACCCAATACAATGCAAATTGTATATATGCACTAGTTCGGTGAAGAGATGGTGATAAAGTGTAATATGGATGGTAGAAATATATTTTTATAATCTGAATAAATAAAAACAGCAAGGTAACAAATAGTAAACGGGCACAAAAACGGTATTGCAATGCTTGAAAATGAGGCCTAGGGTCCGTACTTTCACTAGTGCAACCTCTCAACAATGCTAATATAATTGGATCATATAACCATCCCTCAAAGTGTGATGAAGAATCACTCCAAAGTTCCTATCTAGCTGAGAACATAAGAATAAATTGTTTGTAGGGTACAAAACCACCACAAAGCTATTCTTTCCGATCAATCTATCCTAGAGTTCGTACTAAAATAACAACAAGCTATTCTTTCCGATCGATCTAACCAAGAGTTTGTACTAAAATAACACCAAAGCAAATTCAGATTCGTAATACTCAATCTGACACAAAGAACTTCAAAGAGTGCCCCAAGATTTCTACCAGAGAAACAAAGACAAGAATGTGCATCAACCCCTATGCATATATGATACGTTTCCAACGTATATATAATTTATGAAGTATTCATGCTAATATATTATCATTCTTGGATGTTTTACAATCATTGTATAGCAACTTTATATCATTTTTTGGGACTAACCTATTGACCCAGTGCCCAGTGTCAGTTGCTGTTTTTTGGTTGTTTTTTACATTGCAGGGAATCAATATCAAACGGAGTCCAAACACCGCGTAACTTTTTGGAGATTTTTTTGGGACAAAAGAAAGCCAGTGGGCCAAGGAAGCACCTGGGGGGCTGCTCGAGGGGAGCAGCACACACTAGGGCACGCCAGGAGGCCCAGGCGCGCCCTGGTGAGTGTTGCCCACCTTGGGCGCTGAGGGAGTCCTGGATTAAGGGGTCCTTGGACAGCCGGACAATGTACTTTGGCCAGATTGTTGGACTATGAAGACACAAGATAGAAGACTTTGACCCGTGTCCGGGTGGGACTCTCCTTTGAGTGGAAGGCAAGCTTGGCGATTCGGATATGTCAATTCCTTTCTGTGTAACCGACTTTGTATAACCCTAGCCCCCCTCCCCCGATGTCTATATAAACCGGAGGGTTTAGACTTCTAGGGTTTATCCACAACAATCATATCCTCCTAGGCTAGACTTCTAGGGTTTAGCCATTACGATCTCATGGTAGATCAACTCTTGTAGTACTCATATTCATCAAGATCGATCAAGCAGGAAGTAGGGTATTACGTCCATAGAGAGGGCCCGAACCTGGGTAAACATTGTGTCCCTCGCCTCCTGTTACCATTAATCTTAGACGCACAGTTCGGGACCCCCTACCTGAGATCCGCTGGTTTTGACACAAACATTGGTGCTTTCATTCTAGACTTCTAGGGACGTTGATCGCTTCACAGCGTCGATACGCGTCACCACATTAACAAGCTGCCGCACCAAACCGAAATAACTATCCGGAATGGGTTTAGTTGCACACAGCCGGGCTATGACGTCCTTCATGGCAGTGACGGACATCTTGTGGAGCTCGGCCCGTTGGGCCATCTATTCGTTCAACAGTGGACGCTTCGGCATGTCAAATTGCGACCAAAACAATATTTCTGTTGCTTGTCCTTGCGCGTGGAAAAACTGATTTGCATCGGTAGCACTCTTCGGCAGGTCCATAAAGGGGTCCGGAGAACTCCACCATTGATTCAGCGGCGCATACTTCAGATCGCCAAACTTAGTTTGCAATAAAAAGGGCTTACCAGCCGCGATCTCCCCATCTTGTTGGATCTCCTCCCGAGCTACTCTAGACTCAGACCGGGCTTCTTCGCCTCTTGTAAGGCCTTGTCTAGATCAGCCGCTTTTGGCTTTGATATCTTTCTCAAGATCCTGGCATCGGTTAGTGGCATTCTTCAACTCAAGTGCCATGGTAGATATCCTCTCCTCGCACTGACGCCGAGCGGTCTGCTCTACTTTCAATTTGGCGGCTGCCTTTTCGGCAGCTGCATTACCCATCCTGGCTTGCTCCTTGGTCCGGGCAAGTTCTGCCTGAAGGGTCTCAACTGCGACAACACTATCTGCAGTTATGCATATACAGATTTTTAGTATCACGCTCATTTCACAATACTAGCATGTACTGAGTGCCCGAGAAACATACCTTGTGCCTCGTTGAGCCGCCTGTTCATAAGCATGATGTCATCATCCGCCACATCAACTTTCTGCTTCAAATGTGCTACCTCGATAGCTTGGGTAGTCCCCACAGATGTAACAACCTGTGTTTCAATTAGTCATATCATTTCCTGGGCATATATTTGATCCTCTGATCGCATTCCTTTGGATTTCAACCAGAGTCTCAGGGGCTACTATCTATACACAGGTGCAATTTGCACTTACAATAAAACTGAAAGTACACCACATACCTCGAAGCCTCTTAGTAGGCTAGAAAAGGCTTCATTCAATCCGCTTTTCACGGACCAAACTCTTTCCCTGTAGGGTGTTCCTCTAAGATGGAGGCATGTTGGAAAATGTTCATCAATGCATCCGACGTCCCTTGGACATTTGATAGTCCAGGACTTTTGTTGTTCCCTGTAGGGGCCGCACACACAAGACCCTGGGCAGCCGAAGTATTATATTCGGCCCCGGTCGTCACTGTCCCTTGCGCCACTTGCAGATCGGGCAGGATCCTCCGAGACGACACCTCAACGTCGTCTGCCTTATCAGGCAGGGAAATCTGTGGAGGCGTCTCACTCTCCATCATCTCCGGAAGTAGATCCCCCTAAGAGGAGGACTGTTGAGGAGGGCTGCGTGCCGGACTACATACATGAGTTTAAAATATTACCCTTATAGCCAGGAAGGAACGGGACATGTTTAAAACACCCTGGTTCACTTACTATCCAGCTAGGGGCTCATCTTTACGAGGTGACTGTGTGTTAGTGTCATCCCCTGCCTGGGGATGTCCTCCCCCTCTTAGAAGCTTTTCTCTTCAAGTCTTCGAAGGCGGTCCGCTTCTTCCCATGAGGGGAAGGGATGTCAGCTTGCCCTTCCCTTCTACTTTTGGAGGTGGAAGTTCTGGTCTCCCCGGATAAATTGCCTGGTGAGCCTCTGGAATGAAGGTTGCCTTGGGCCTCTTCGCTCTCCTCCTTATCTTCCCCCGCCGGCACTTGATATGGCGTCGGAGCCAGCATCTTGGTTAGCACCGGATCGGCATAGTCTTCGGGAAGAGGAGCCGGACACCTGATTCTCTCCGCCTTCTTTAGCCAACCTTGGCCGAGTGGAGTTTTATCAAAACGTTGTTATGAGTAATCTAACTGAACTGTGTTTGGGAGTCAAGTACTTACCGGAGTATCCGGATGATTGCAATCAAGACCAAGGTCTTCTGTTGTATCCGGCCACTGTTTTCATGCGCTGAAGAACAATTTCCACATCTCTCTGAGCATTATGCCGGAGAAGTGCTAAAGGGTCCGTGGACCTTCTGGATTGAACTCCCAGATACGGAGAGGGCGCCGCTGGCACGGAAGAATCCGACGGACTAATATTACTTCGACAATGTTGGTGAGGTTGATGCCCTTCTTGATGTGGCTCCGAATACGACTTTGCAATGTATGCACTTCATCGACAGAACCCTAGTCCAACCCCTTGTTGACCCATGATGCAAGCTGAAGCGGAGGGTCAGATCGAAATGCAGGTGCAGCTACCCACTTTGTACCATGGGGTTCGGTAATGTAGAACCACTCCCGTTGCCATGGATCAGAAGATTCTGTGAAGGAGCCCTTCGGCCAGGGGGAAGCGGTAAGTTTTCTTATTGAAGCACATCCGCACTTCGCTTGTTTCCCTCCGATCACCTTTGGTTTCATATTAAAAGTCTTGAGCCATCGGCTGAAGTGTAGGAAGATACGGAGGAAGGCCTCACACGTGGTGATAAACACTAAGATGTGGAGGAAGGAGTCTGGGGCTAGATCATGGAAATCTAGTCCATAATAAAACATGAGCCCTCGAACAAAGGGATGGAGTGCAAACCCAAGCCGTCGCAGGAAGTGAGATATAAACATGACCCTCTCATTGGATCTGGGAGTAGGAATAACCTGCCCTTGAGCAGGAAGCCTGTGGTAAATCTCCACAGTCAAGTATCTTGCCATCCTAAGCTTTGAGATGTATTCCTCTATGACAGAAGAGGCTATCCACCGGCCTTGAAGGCTGTGTCCATACATGGCTAGAATCTCGAAGCGACTGGATTGACCCTTGGGTGTTGGAACTCGAGGTGGGAGGGGGAGGAAGGGAATAGCGTGGAAGAAAAAGGACAGGCCTTAGCCCCTTTATAAAGACGACGAATATCAGACATCCCTCCATGGCCTTAAAACATGCCTATTCCCAAGGAGACGTGCCAACTGGACGGTTGGGTTACCCAGGCCTGTCTTGATGAAAATCCCACAATAAGGGGACATGATCTCTGTTTTGACGAGACGTGCCAATGAAAACCGCCTCCCGAGACAAGGGGTAGCGGGCTAGAACACGATTCAAAATAATGGTCGGGTGATGACATAATGCCACCAAGATAGTCAGCGGATTGGACTCATGAAATATTATACTCTCTGCGGGTACGTGTGGAATTTGTTTTGCAGAGCCAGACACGATTCTTGTGTTCGGAATTTACTTTGAAGTATTCGAAGGAGGAACCCACCTTGCAATGCCGAAGACAATCTGCGCGTCAGGCTCATCATCATTGAATCCTAGTTCAGGGGCTACTGAGGGAGTCCTGGATTAAGGGGTCCTTGGACAGCCGGACTATGTACTTTGGCCGGACTGTTGGACTATGAAGACACAAGATAGAAGACTTCGTCCCGTGTCCGGGTGGCACTCTCCTTTGTGTGGAAGGCAAGCTTGGCTATTCGGATATGTAGATTCCTTTCCCTATAATCGACTTTGTATAACCCTAGCCCCCCCGGTGTCTATATAAACCGGAGGGTTTGGACTTCTAGGGTTTATCCACAACAATCATATCCTCATAGGCTAGACTTCTAGGGTTTAGCCATTATGATCTCGTGGTAGGTCAACTCTTGTAATACTCATATTCATAAGAGTTCAATCAAGCAGGAACTAGGGTATTACCTCCGTAGAGAGGGCCCAAACCTGGGTAAACATTGTGTCCCTCGCCTCCTGTTACAATTAGCCTTAGACGCATAGTTTGGGACCCCCTACCCGAGATCCACCGGTTTTGACACTAACAGATGCCTCCTAACCGCCTCTCGCCCTATAAATTCTAAAATATTCCAAAACCCTTTGGGGTAGCCCTAGATCAAAAGTTTCGCTGCCGCAAGCCTCTGTAGCCATTGAAAACCAATCGAGACCCCGTTCCGGCACCTTGCCGGAGGGGGGAATCATCTCCGGTGGCTGCCATCTTCATCATCCCGGCGACCACCATGATGAGGAGGGAGTAGTCCACCCTCGGGGTTGAGGGTTTTTACCTGTAGCTATGTGTTTAATCTCTCTCTCACACGATCTTGAGATGTCACAATCTTGATGTATCATTGGCTTTGTTAATATAGTCGGATCATATGGTGTTTCCCCTCTCTATCTTGTGATGAATTGAGTTTTCCTTTGAGATTTCGTTTTATCGGATTGAATACTTTTATGGATTTAAGAGACATGATATATGTCTTGCAAATCAATACTCGTGGTGACAATGGGGTATCATATTGATCCACTTGATATATGTTTTGGCACTCAACTCACAGATTCCCGAGGTGACATTGGGGTAATCTATGCATAGGGGTTGATGCAAGTTCTTGTCTTTGCTTCTCGGATAGAGATCTTGGGGCACTCTTTGAGGTTCTTTGTGTTGGATTGAGTATTACGAATCTGAAATTGTTTGGTGCATATCCTATCATTAAATCACGGGTACTCGCGGTGACATTGGGGTATCTAGGTGACATTAGAGTTGGTTGATATGTATCATATGGTGTTATTTTAGTACGAACTCTTGATTAGATTGATCGGAAAGAATAGCTTGCTATTATTTTAGTATGAACTCTGGGATAGATTGATCGGAAAGAATAGCTTTGAGGTGGTTTCGTACCCTACAAACAATTTCTATCTTTTGTTCTCTGCTAATAGAAACTCGGGAGTGATTCTTAATTGCACTTTGAGGGATAATCATATGATCCAACTATGTTAGCATTGTTGAGAGATTGCACGAGTGAAAGTATGCACCCTAGGCCTCATTTTCAAGCATTGCAATACCGTTTTTGTGCGCATTTACTATTTGTTACCTTGCTGTTTTTATTTATTAAGATTATAAAAATATATTTCTACCATCCATATTACACTTTTATCACCATCTCTTCGCTGAACTAGTGCACCTAGACAATTTGCCATTATATTGGGTGTGTTGGGGACACAAGAGATTTCTTGTATTTGGTTGCAGGCTCATTTGAGAGAGACCATCTTCATCCTACACCTCTCACGGATTGATAAACCTTAGGTCATCCACTTGAGGGAAAATTGCTACTGTCCAACAAAACTCTGCGCTTGGAGCCCAACACGTGTCTACAAGAATAAAGTTGCGTAGTAGACATCAAGCCCTTTTATGGCGCCATTGCCGGGGAGGTGAGTGCTTGAAGGTATATCTTTAGATCTTGCAATTGAATCTTTTAGTTTCTTGTTTATTCGCTAGTTTGTTTTATAAAAGAAAACTACAAAAAAATGGAGTTGAGGTTGCATCATATTATTGATCAACTTTATAATATCTTTCTTGAAAGTGATGGTTCGGAAAATTGTGCTCAATTGTTAGAAGAAGAAGTCAATAAAATGTTTGGCACAAATTAATTGAATGATGGGCATGATTTTCATGTTGTCGGCGTGAACACTTTGAATATCCATGATGCTAATGATATGCAAAGCCACAAGCTTGGGGATGCTATGTTTGATGAAGATGATATTTTTAGCCCCCCTAGTTTTGATGAGAAAATTTACTATGATGAAAGCATGCATCCTATCTATGATGATTATGGTGATGACATGTATGCTATATTGAATAATGATAACCATGAAATTTGTCATCATGGTAGTTATTTTGTTGAGTTTGCTCCCACTACTATTGATGAGAAGAAATTTGTTTAGGTGGAGAGTAATAAAATTTTATGCTTGTAGATCATGAAAAGAATGATTTATGCGATTGTTATATTGTCGAATTCATTCATGATGCTACTGAAAATTACTATGAGAGAGGAACATATGCTTGTAGGTGTTGAAACAATATCAAGTTTCCTCTCTACGTGTCGAAAATTTTGAAGTTGCACTTGTTTTGCCTTGCTATGCTAGTTGATTCTTGCTCCCAAGAGTTATTTGCTCACAAAATCCTTATGCATAGGAAGTGGGTTAGACTTAAATTCGCTAGTCATATGCTTCATGATGCTCTCTTTATGTTTCAATCTTTATCTTTTATGTGAGCATCATTGAAATCATCATGCCTAGCTTAAAAGGCATTAAAGAAAAGCGCTTGTTGGGAGACAACCCAACACTTCTATCTATTGTTTTTGTGTTTTCACATGATTAGGCTACTGCAGTAATCATGTTTTATGGCTTTTGTTTCAATAAAGTGCCAAGTAAAGCCTTCGGGATCATGTTGGGTGATGGTTGATTTGATCTTGCTGAAAAACAAAAACTTTTGCGCTTACGATAATAACTCTCATTTTTAACAAAAGAGTGCTTTTGAGTTGATTCTTGCAGAAGATTAATGTACAAATTTCTCACGTGGTCCAAATTTTTATCATAATTTTTGGAGTAGCAGAAGTATGGTTTAAGTACAGATTACTGCATACTGTTCTATTTTTGACAGATTGTGTTTTCAATGCATAGTTTCCTTGTTTCCTTGTTTCTATGGCTTATATTGCTGAATACAAATTGTGGAAATGATATGATACAGTAGGCATTGTGTGGAAACAATTATGAATCCTGTCTTTGAGAGTAGCAAAGTGAAATGGTTTGCTCTTTATCATACTAACCTATCTCACAAAGTTCCGTTAAGTTTTATGTGATTGAATTTTGAAGTTTTGGATGAGATATCGATATGAGGAGAATAATGAGTGACAAGATCCTAAGCTTGGGGATTCCCAAGGCACCCCAAGTTAATATCCTAGGATGATCCAAGTAACTAAGCTTGGGGATGCCCCAGAAGGCATCCCCTCTTTCGTCCCCAACATTATTGGTAACGTCACTTGGAGCTATGTTTTCATCGTCACATGATATGTGTTTTGCTTGGAGCGTCAATTTATTTTGTTAGGATTTGATTTCTGTTATTTATAATAATGTTTTGCATCTTTTATTTCAATAAAAGTGGCAATGATAGCCTTTGCCATGCTTATTTTGCAAGTATACATGTTGCTGTTTCAAAACAGAAAGTTTATCGCTGTTGAAAAAATTCTGTAGAAAAGTCAGAATATGATAAAATGTTGAAATTTTTTGCAAAATAATATCTAATAAAGTTTCTATAGTGTGTAGTTTGTTTCATAATTTTTGGGGTTAGGGAAGTATGATGAATATTGCATTCTTTACAGACTGTACTGTTTTGGCAGATTGCTGTTATGTTTGCATTGTTTGCATATGTTTGCTTGTTTAATGATTCTATTTGAGAGTATGAGTATTAAATATGCAGATGCATTTAGTATGCAATGTTGAATAATAAATTAATTATTTTCTATAATAGAGAATGATAAGGTTATTGCATTGTTTTATACTTACTTATCTCACGAGTTCTTGTTGAGTTTTGTGTGGATGAAGTTTTTGAGATTTAGGGAAACCGTGATATAAGAGGAATTAAGGAGACACAAAATCTCAAGATTGGGGATGCCCAAGGCATCCCAAGTTAATATTCCAAGAAGTCTCAAGCATCTAAGCTTGGGGATGCCCCGGTAGGCATCCCACCTTTCTTCTTCAACAATTATCGGTTAGTATCGGTTAAGCCTAAGTTTTTGCTTCTTCATATGAGTTGTGCTATTCTTAGAATGGCATTTTATTTTGTTTTTGCTTTCTGTTTTAATAAAATACTTAGACCTGAAAGTTTTAAAATAAAATAGAGTCCTCAAATAGTTGCCAGGGAGGCTAGGTGAGTGGCATTCACATCTCGTCAGCGAAGCTCTTTTCTATGGAATTGCTCTAGTGCTTCACTAATATCCTATGAGTGAATTGTTGAATAAATTGAATGTCATGAAGTTGAAATCATATAATGCCTAGTGGTAGCTTCACATTGGGTTTAGAAAGTGAATTTTTTTGAGGCTTGACAATCACAATATTGGTCATACAAGCAATTCACGAATAATTAGTATAAGGAAGAGAACTTTCACATGCAAATACACTATCTTGGATCTTTTGTGATTGTGAGCCCCCGTCAAAATATTATATGCCAAAATTGTTGACGATGGACAGGAAAGACAATGTAATGATTTATGTTTGTTCATATTCACATAGAAGTTATATTGTAGTGACCAGACCTCAAACGGTCAAGTCTCTGTGCATCAGTGTCATCAGTAATGCTGACACACACAGTACTCGAGGAATTATAACATAGTTTCAGTCACACACTTATTAAATCGAGTCCTCATAATGAGTATGATTAAACAAAAATATCATGGCTGAAGGCCATCTAAATTAGATAACCGCAGAAGCTTCGAAGGTAAATGAGTCCATCAACTCCAATGGCATAGTTGAGTGCAAAACAACGACCTATCACACCTTATTCGTCATCTAAGTAGTCTGCAACATGAGACATTGGAGCCGTGTAGGTTAGCACATTGAATATGTTGGCAGAGTTACACTATAAAGCAATGAAATGCAAGAACTATATCTACATGCAATATTTGGCTGGTGGAGGCTGTAAGTTTCATGGTTTTGCATAAATCTAGTTTTCCCTACAACAAAGGAATAAATTTATTTAACTACTCCCAGGTTGCCCATTATTTGAGAAGGTAACCCCAACTCAAATCCCAATTAAAAGTGTCATCATTAACCCGAATCAAATTAACTAAAGTAACATGATGAGATCACATCAATAGATTCAAGTACTAGATACTCAAGATGTGCATAACTGGGGACACGACTAATCATGATTAGTTTATACACTCTGCAGAGTTTTGCGCGCTTTTCCCCACCAGACTCGATCTCCTCTATTGAATTTCTCGCACTTCATGATGTTTGAGAAACGGATGACCGAGACATAGTCTTTCAGAAGCATTAACTCTTTACTCTGGGTAGACAGTACCACTGTCACGCCCAATATGCGAACCTATCCAAAAGGAACTCGAAGGTCCCACCAAGGATAGACCCGCATATTGAGACGCTTTTGCAAGGTGGATATCATTACATCAACATTACATAATAGATGGGGATACATACATAAGGCATACAGTGCCACACGAATACAACATCACCTCATACATAAGAGCAACATCCGACTATGGATGAAAACACAAATAGAAGCTCAAATGACATCCACCCTGCTAGCCCAGGCTGCCGACATGGAACCTATCCCCTGATCAAAGAAGAAGCAGAAGCAGAAACTCCAAAACAAGCAAACATCGCTCTCGCGTCATGATCATCGCATAAACCTGTACCTGCAACTGTTGTTGTAGTAATCTGTGAGCCACGAGGACTCAGCAATCCCATTACCATGGGTATCAAGACTAGCAAAGCTTAATGGGAAAGAAAGGGGTAAAGTGGTGAGGTTGCAGCAGCGACTAAGCATGATATGGTGGCTAACATACGCAAATGAGAGCGAGAAGAGAAACAAAGGAACGGTCGTGAAGCTAGTAATGATCAAGAGGTGATCCTGAACACCTACTTACGTCAATCATAAACCAAAGACCGTGTTCACTTCCCGGACTCCGCCGAGAAGAGACCATCACGGCTACACACGCGGTTGATGCGTTTTAATTCGGATCAGGTGTCAAGTTATCTACAACCAGACATTAACAAATTCCCATCTGCCACATAACCGCGGGCACGGCTCTCGAAAGTTTATACCCTGCAAGGGTGTCCCAACTTAGCCCATGATAAGCTCTCGCGATCAACGAAGGATATTCCTTCTCCCAGGAAGACCCGACCAGTCTCGGAATCCCGGTTTACAAGACATTTCGACAATGGTAAAACAAGACCAACAAAGCCGCCCGATGCGCCGACAATCCCGATAGGAGCTGCACATATCTCGTTCTCAGGGCAACACCGGATGAGCACTCCATACAACTAAAACCAGACCTCAAGTTTCCCTGAGGGGGCGCTGCAAAGGACTCTAGTTCGGACCAACACTTAGACAAGCATTGGCCCGGGGGGGCTATAATAAAGATGACCCTTGGGTTAATTACTCCCAAGGGAAAGGTAGGTGGTGGTGAGGCAAATGGTAAAACCAAGGTTGGGCCTTGCTGGAGGAGTTTTATTCAAAGCGAACTGTCAGGGGGGTCCCATAAATCACCCGACCGCGTAAGGAACGCAAAATCCGGGAACATAATACCGGTATGACGGAAACTAGGGCGGCAAGAGTGGAAAAAAACACCAGGCATAAGGCCGAGCCTTCCACCCTTTACCAAATATATAGATGCATTAATAATATAAGAGATATTGTGATATCCCCACAAAACCCTGTCCACCATGGAGAAATCTTCAACTTCACCTGCAACTACCAATGCTATAAGAGAGGCTGAGCAAAGCGGTAACATAGCCAAGCAATGGTTTGCTAGGAAGTGTGTCAAAGGTTAGAGGTTCATGACAATTTGGGAGGCTTGAAGAACAAGTGATAGGAAGCGCAGCATAGCAATAGAACGAAACAACTAGCATAGCAATGATAGTAGTGAGATCCAGGGTAGCGGTCATCTTGCCTGAAATCCCGCAAGGAAGAAGAACGAGTCCATGAAGAAGATGAAGCCACGAAGACGAACCACACGTAGACGAACGAATCCTCACGATTGCAACGAAACGGAAACTATCGAGAAGAAGCACACAACATGGTAAACACACCACACATGAACAAGACATGATGCACAAACAAGCATGATGCATGACAAAGCTACATGAAGCTACTCATGGCAAGAGATGATGCAAACAAGAACAACACATCAAGGCAAGTTTAAATGAGGCCGGAAATAACATATAACAATTCCGGTAAGTCCTCATATGCATATTTCGAAATTGGTCCAGAACTGAACAAACCTTATGTTCAAGTTGTTAAACAGCAAGTTAAGATGCACCAAGATGATCTACACGAAATTCTAGTCAAGTTACATATAAAGTTCATTAGATTCGGAGCTTCGGTTTAGAAGATATGAGCAAAACAAGTTAAACATGGCATTGATGCAAAATGCACCCAAACATCAAGCAAACACCTCAAAACAAGGATGCAACATGGTAATATGAAACAACATGCAAAATCAAGCAAGTTTCATATAGAGCACACTCAAAACGGACAAACGGTTCAACACACACACACTATACAAGACATAACAACAATCTGTCCATAACAGCAACTAGGCATATTGCAAGCATCAAAACAATATGCTACAGCACCCCAACATAATAACAAAAGGCATGGGCATGAAGTACAGGTAAAGCATAACAAAACATGAACACTGAGCTATCTCCAGAAATCACTAGAACATGCTCAAAAACACATGGGAAGATTGCAAATAATAACAGTTTCAGACTTTGCAGAAATAACCTCAGGTTGCAATGTTTAGAGCAAGCAAACAACATGTTACAGGAACTTATCATGGTAAACAAATGCATGGCATGAACCTACTAATAGCATAGAACAAGAGTCCCTTACTGACCATAAGCCAAAAAGGATCAAAAGAAATGATGGCATCCTTGTAAACATGGCAAGTTATATAACAGATTCATACATGGCACGAACAACAATAAGTAGACATGTTGGTGAGCTTGAACCACACACCACAGAGCAATACATGGCATGGCAAGGCAATCAACAGTAAGAAGGCATGTTTATGAAGCTAATCATGGCAAGAACAAGTTCGTAGGGTGCATGGATCACTAGAAAAGCACATGGCCAAAATAAACTTAATGTTAACAGGTTGACAGCAACATTATTTATCAACTTTGGAGCAAGATAACAACAAGCTACAGCAAGCTATAATTGCAACCAAGGGCATGAATGGATAGGGCAAGACATGTAGAACAACTCATCCTTAGTGAACATCTCCAGAATAATGCACGAAATGACTAATAGAAGCAGGTTAACATAGCATCACAAAATAACAGAATCTGTCTAGAAAACAGCAACAGCAAGTACCCTACTTAGCAAGCTTGATGCACTCAGCACACAACTCACAAAAATACATGGATTGCACCTCTGGAAATATGGCATGGCATAGATCAAAACACATGTAGACATCAACCTCATAGGACGCACACATCAAACATGGCAAAAATGACAAATGAGCATGTTATAACAGTTTCAGCAGATTAACAGCAACATGCACTATTCCAATAGCATTTCGTGCATCAAGATGAGCTCAAATGAAAATGATGCAGTGGAATGAAATGAAGTACCCGTCGAGACGAACAATTTTTCATATTACACGCACAAAACGGAGCTACGTGCACAGAGATATGATGCAACAAACATGGCATGATAAAGTGCAAATATTCGGGACTTAGCAGAAATCAACCTCACAGGGTCAACGCGGATCGGGTCGGGATGAAGTGGATCCGGGTCGGGGTGGACCCGAACGGCAACGGCGGCGGTCCGGCGAGGGAGTTCGCCGGTGGGGCGGCAAATCCGGCGAGGGGGGCCGGCGAGCAAGGTGAGGTGGCGGCGGAACGGAATCCGGCGGCGAGGCGGGGCGCGGGAGACCTCACCGCGGAGGCGGCGGCGGTGGCCTGGGCGACCAGCGGCGGGGCGGGGGTTCGCGGGACCGGCGGGAGCCGAGCGCGAGCGGGGCGGCGGATGAGGCACAGGGGCGGCGTGGCGGCACCGGGACGGCGACCGGAGGCGGGGAGGCCGGCGCGGGCGTGGAGGCCGGAGCGAGAAGCTCGCCGGCGGCGGGCGCGCGGCGGCGTGTGCGGGGCAGCGCCCGCGGGTCGCGGCGGCGGTGGGATGGGGCCCGCAGGCCCGATCCGGGCCCCGGCGGGCCTGGCGGCGGGGCGCGGAGGAGAGAGACGACGGGGACACGTGGCGGCGTCCGGTTGGGCAAGGAGCGGCGGCGGACATGTCCGGCGGGGGAGGATGAAACGTCCGGCGGCGCGGAAGGGAAAATGATCTAGGGTTAGACCGGAATTTTTGGAGTTGGAGGTGTTTATATAGGTAGAGGGAGCTAGGAGAGTCCAAATGAGGAGCGGTTTTCGGCCACGCGATCGTGACCGAACGACCGAGAGAATGAGGGGACTTAGATGGGTTTTGGGCCACTTTGGAAGGGGTGTTGGGCTGCAATACAAAAGAGGCCTTTACGATTACCCGGTTAACTGTTGGAGTACCAAACGACCTCCAAATTGCACGAAACTTGACAGGCGGTCTACCGGTGCTATACCAAGGCCGCTTGGCAAACCTCGGGCCATTCCGAGAAAGTTTAACACCCGCTCACGAAGAGAGGCAAGAAGGGGACGCCGGGTGACAACGGAGTGTCAGATCGCGAAACGGACAACGGGGAAAATGCTCGTATGCATGAGATGAACACGTATGCAAAATGAGATGCACATGATGACATGATATGAAATGCATATGATGACATGGCAAAGTGCAACATGCAAACAAATGACATGGCAACGACGACGAATAACTGGTAGACACCTGGCGCATCGAATCCGGGGCGTTACAACCACCTACATCCCCTACATCTGCTAGCCTACCACTGAAAGAGGCCACACAACATACTCAACTATGCCAGAGCCCATAATGGCTTGTGGCTGCAGACAAAAGTTTCTAGCATGAATAATCTTATGATCCATTTGAGCCTGGGTGGCATTCTGTAGGATAATCACACGGGTACTCCGGGATTTCCAAAAATAGGCAACACTGGGTTCCCCAGGTGCCTGCAACTAATCCACCCAAATGTATATTAAAGTTGCTACCTTAATGTTGTCCATAACTAAATAACTCTCAAACTTCCTTGTGTGAATCACGACCCAATCCCGGTCTACGAGCATGGCTAAGCAATAAATAAGCATAACGTATATTCCCGGGGTGATGAACAGGTATTAGGTTCCTACCTCAACCACTACAAAACCATATGTTCCCAATCCTACTCATGCAAATATTTGATGGCAGAACTAATGCATAGTGAAACGGGGTATAAAAGAGTATGATCAAAGTGTAACTTGCCTTGTTGATGGTCTGCAAACTCTAGAGATTCGTAGTAACAGGCTTTGCACTCCGGGTAATCTAGCGTAGACAAACAATAGCATACATAAGCAATCACTCAATCGAAACACGAGAAAAACGAGAAAGGATCCAAATCGAACATGAAACAAGCAAACGGCTTAAACTAACAAGAGTCAAACCTAACAACAATATTAACATGTGAATTAGATCTTAATAGTAGGTACAAGTGATTAGCTACAATTTGCAAAAAGATTCAACTCAAACGGAGCAACGAATCTCAAAATATGAACGGAACAAGATCATTTACTAATCTGGACTAAACTCAAATTTTACAGCACCAAAATCATGTTCAAGTGAATGTTCGCTAAATAGAAACACTAAAAAAATATCACAAATTAACTGGAAAGAACAGAACGATACGAAGCTTTAGGTGTTGGTTTCATCTAATTTGGATGAACGGGTAAAAAGATATGCTAGTTTAATGATCAGGGGCTAATTCAAGATAAAAACAATCGTGGATAGGTCCCTGGCCGAAAATAAACTAAAAATAAAAACGCTAAAGAATGAATGTTAGCTAAGACAGACAAACGGAAGCAGAGAAGTTCGAGTGAACATTCGCTAAATAGAAACCCTAAAAAACCGATCTAAAGCGAAATCCAAAAAAATGAAACGAACCGGGAGTTTTTACCGGTTAACGACGAAAACAGTGGGGTCGGTGGCGAGGCGGGATTCCGGCGAGGTGGCGAACCGTGCGGCGGGGCGGTGTCGACGAGCGGCGGCGCGCGGGCGACAAGCGGCAGGCGGCGGCGGCGGCAAAAGCGGCGGCGGCGCGCGGCTTGTGGCGGCGGTGGTGGCTGCGGTGGCGGGGTGGTGAGAGGCGGCGGGGCTGGCGCTATTTAAGGGGGCGGGGCGGGAGTTTGTCTTGGGGAGGGGGCCTTCTCGGGGCGGAGTCTGGCACAGACTCCTCCTCGGTGTCCATGCCAATTACAGCGGCGCGTGGGAGGAAGGCGGCGCGGGAGCTGGCCCGCGTCCTGCTCGACTGGGCCTTCGACCACTCAGGCGGGAAGGTTTTTTAAATCCGCCGAAGAAAAATTCTAATAAATTATAAAAAAATTAAAATAACAAAAACAATTTTCACCGTCTAAATAAAATATTTAGAACAAAGTGAACATTTTTCTGGCCTAAAAATGCAATTTTCAAAAATGCATATTTTATACTTCAAATAAAATAGCAAATAAAATCATAATAAAATCATAATTTGATTTTAAAACTCTTTCTCCAATATTTCTCTTAATTTGAAGAAGTCATATTATCTTCTCTCGTTTATTTTTAATATTGAAAATAATTGGAGAGAAAATTAGTAAAATCAAATTGATCCTTTCTTCCAATTTTAAATAAATTCAAATATGAAATTTGTGAAGTCTCCCACTCTCTCCTTGGGTCCTTGAGTTGCTTAAGATTTGTGGGATCTCAAAAAAATGCAAGAATAAAATATGATATGCATATGATGATCTATGTATAACATCCAAATTGAAAATTGGGATGTTACATATATTGTCATAGATACTTCAACATGTGGTGCTTGCCCCCTATCCTTGCTAGCCAAAAATTCCGCACCAAGTAGAGATACTACTTCTGCATCCAAAAACCCTTAAAACCAAACTTGTTTTGAGAGTCCACCATACCTACCTATGGATTGATCAAGATCCTTCAAGTAAGTTGTCATCGGTGCAATAAGGCAATAAAATTGCTTCTAAAAGTGTTAGATCATTTAGTGTAAGAGAAAATTGAGCATTGTACGAACTTGTGATGGTGAAGAATAAAGCGACAGACTGCATAATTAAGGTTGCTATCAAAAGGGGCAATATAACATGACGTTCTTTTGCACTAAGGGGTTGAGCATACAAACAAATAAGCGCATGGCAACCTTTGCTTCCCTATGCGAAGGACCTATCTTTTACTTTTATGTATTTACTTTCATGCAAGAGTCAAAGTTTTTCTCTCTATTCCTTTTTATTTTCTCTTTTGGCAAGCATCATGTGGTGAGGAAAGATCTAGTCACATATATCCAGTTGGATATGGGTAGCATGAGTTATTATTGTTGACATCAGCCAAAGGTGAATACGTTGGGAGGCAAATTATAAGCCCCTATCTTTCTATGTGTCCGGTTGAAATGTTTTCCTCATGTGTATGCCGTGAGTGTTAGAAATCATAGAAGACTATATGATGGTTGAGTATGTGGAGCTCTTACTTAGACTCTGTTGAATAAGTTGAATTGCAATTGCTTGGTGACTGAGAACATAGGTTGTTGAGTTTCAAGAGAATTCATTGTTTGAACTGTGACACCCCAAAATTTTGGCCTTGTTTTAATGGAATAAAATTTTGCCAGGATTTAAAACTTTGAATTTTTGAGCTCCATTTTGATTTTTAAATCATTTCCTTCCCTGTTATGATGAGTTTTTCCCAAAGAGAAAACTTTTCAAAAATGTTGTTGGACTTGTTTAACCTCTCAAGAAAAACTTTCCTTTTATCAGTGTAACTAATTAAATAATTAAGTTGCTTGATCTTTATTTTCTTGAAAATGGTTTTTCAAGGTTAAATGGCCATATTTGAACTACAACCATTTGATAAATTCACTTAAAATTCCCACAAAAATTTGGACATGTCATGTGATGTTTTTAAATCACTTTTATGCAAAAATATATTTCATTCATGAAATATTTTGAGCCTTACACTCAATTTTTCTTCTCTGGTCCAGAGTGCATTTTGCACTACAACCTATTTAAATATTTCTTTAAAACTTCTACCAAAATTAGGGGAGGTCAGTAGGAGCCTATTATTTCACTTTGTGCAAAAACCTATTTATGTTCTTTGAAAAATTTGAGTGAATCAACCTCATCTTCATTCTGGACCAACTTGATGGTTTGTACAGCAACCATGTTTTTACTTGCTCTTTAACCCTTGATTATTTCTCCTACTTGTAGTCCCCCATGTTAAACCCTTAAGTCCAGGAGCATGCACCTTTTGGATCATTTTTGGTTCATGTAATAATGTCATTTATTCCCTATCCAGAATTGAGATTCTGCTAAAATTACACTAGCAAGTTTCTGCTTTTGGCCAACTAACCTCACCACTCTCTCTTGCATCTAAGGAGATCTTGATATGGAGATTTGGGCCACCCCAAGAGTTGCTTAGAAGCCTTTAACATTTCGTCAAACACCTGGTGTGCATGGCCAGTTTTGACATGATTTTGTCTTTGCATTGTGACCTTGCACCTCGGATCACACTAGCATGTCCACTAGGATTCCAGATGCTCCTAACCTGGGTCTGTTAATTGCCAGCCTCGACCGCGACCTCTAGCGTGCTCTGGCATAGTGTCGAACACGTCCCGTGCACGCCCGGAGCGCGAGCAGAGCGCGCGTATTGCACGACCCGCGCCTGAGCTGACACACTAGCCCCACGGCTTTGGCCCGCTCTGCAGCACCTCACCGCGCACTCCCCTTCTCACCGCAACACGCCAAGCAGCCCCGCCGTGCCCGGCAGGCCAAGCGCTAGCCGCCGCCGCCGCCCGACAGCCCTGCGCCGTGCAGCGCCGCCCAAGCCACCCCGGCTCGCCACCTGGCCCCTGGAGCAGTGCCCTCTCGTCCACTAGCTCTTGCCGTCATCCCCAGCCACGCCACGTTGCCCTGCAAGCTACAGAGAGGAGGTTCGCCGGAGAGCTTACCCGGCCGCCGCGGAACCGACCTCCATCGCCTATTTAAGGAAGCCCCGAGCGTCTCCGAGCCCTCAGGTAGCCTCACGCCATCTCACTAGCGCCCCCATCGCCACCAATTGGAGGGGAGCAGGTCTTCTTCAACCTCTCCGGTCAGTTCGGCCACCACCGCCTCCCGGCTCCGTTCGGCGCAACCAGAGCTTCCCCCTCTCCAATCTCTTCACCAGAAGCCTTCTTTGCCTCCCCTGAACACTTCCTCCTACTCCATTTCGATCGAGAACCACTGCCGCCCCGAAACCACTTTTCCTCGAAGCTTTCCTCCGCCGAGGAGCTCGCCGCCGACAGCTCGCGCCGTCCCCGCCGACCCAGCGACTACCAGCAGGATCGCCCTCGATCCGCGGATCCATCCCCGCCCTCCAGAGGCCGCGAGGAGCCGCCGCTCGCCGGCGTTGGTCGCTGGAGTCCCGCCTCCGCTCGGGACAGAGGGAGAAGGAGGAGGGCGGACTAGTCAAACCTGACTAGTGGGCCACCTAGGACCCACTGTCGGTGACACCCCGCGCCATCCACGTGGTTAAGTGGAGGCGTAAAGCCTCCAGTACGCCTCCTCTGTACCGAAAGCGTATTTCTATCTGAATCGTTTTCTTTTCTGTTTTATTTTAAATAACAGATTTTGACCACATCTTTGACTGGCTATAACTTTTTAAATATAAGTCCAAATGAAATGATTCTTTTTCCTACCTTCCTCAAATTTGGTCTAGTTTATTTTAAGATTTATTTGAAAAAAATTCAAACAACTTTTTGGGTTCTGTTTTTGAAATGTGTGTTAATTCAAATATATTTTTAAATAGGATTTTGGGAAGAGAGAAGAAACTTTCAAAAGTTTTGGAGTGCACCCTGCCTTTCCACACATTGAAGGCAAGCATTCTGAATCCCGGCATAATATTTTTGGTGTGATCGTTGATGCATTTATAACACCACCGCATTTCAAAGGACTTGTTATTTCATGTGATATGATCATATACATGGGTGCATGTTGTTGATTTCCATGCTGTTGGAAATGGACACACTTGTGATGATAGTCACCCTCATATGCCTTGCATGCATACCGGCAGGAACCCGGGAAAACCTCTGCCTTGGGTAGGCATGAGTTTGTCGCCGGTCTCTGTCGGGACGGTTATGTCTGGTATGGCATGGTAAGGTGATATGAGAGGTGACTCTGTTGGAAGAAATATATTCGTCATGCTAATCATGCAGGGAATACTTGGACCTCCTGAGTCGACCGTAGATCGAGTCTTGTGCCAGTAACCCCCATACTTGTTTCGTGCTACCACTCGTCTCTACAGCAAGTAGAGTACGGTTCAGTAAGTTGTCAACCTCTTTCTAGCACACACCGTATAGAGAGGCCATGGTGGAAGATACCGGTTGTAGCTGGTAGGCAGGCCACCTGGTCCGGGGGCATGGGTGTTTCCGGTTGGTACTGAGAGGGGAGGCCACCCCTTAGAGTGCGCGATATAAATTTGATCCCATGCTACGCGAGGTTGTAGCCTCCCCACTTAGAGTTTGCTTAACAGGTGTCGTGGGTGATTCTAGACACGTGTGAGATAAGCTGGTGTGTGAAAGTTAGGTGTGTTTTCAACAAAAAGACCGTAGACGGAATTAGTCCCGATGGACTAAAGAAATACGTTACTCGTGGGTAAAGAGTACACCCTCTGCAGAGAATAAACGTATTCGAATAGCCGTGTCCATGGTTAAGGATTACAGTCTGGGATGGGTCAGGTGTCGGTCTTAGCGTCGGTCTTCGGAGGTGAAACTGTTAACCAAAAAATGGAATTACTACTCGTGACTTGTGATATCTATGATGATTATTATTATTGTTGACTAACCCGTGATATTATTGTTATTATCGAGTATCTCTGGGATGGTTCTACCTCCGGGATATTCACTATGATTGTTTCTTTTAAAGCCCTTTATGTGGCGTTGCCCAGACGCCCGACTGTGGCATTTCTTTTAAAGCCCTTTATGTGGCGTCGCCCAGACGCCCGACTGTGGCATTTCTTTTAAAGCCCTTTATGTGGCGTCGCCCAGACGCCTGACTGTGGCATTTCTTTTAAAGACCTTTATGTGGTGTCGCTCAGACGCCCGACTGTGGCATTTCTTTTAAAACCCTTTATGTGGCGTCGCTCAGACGCCCGACTATGGCATTTCTTTTAAAACGCTTTATGTGGCGTCGCCCAAACGCCCGACTGTGGCATTTCTTTTAAAGCCCTTTATGTGGTGTCGCTCAGACGCCCGACTGTGGCATTACTTGTTATTTGTTTCATAATTTTTTTTATACTACCATGTTATTGCATTTTTATAAATAACTTGCTTGCACGCATCAGAGTTTCATTTATCTTTCTGACTGACGTCATGAGCATAAAATATTTTTAGCACATCATTGTTATATTATACCTGTGTTCATAATGTTTGCGAGTACATTCAAAGTACTCACTGGCTTGTCCCTGGCTATTGTCTTGGCCAGATTTTGCTTGCACGGAGAGGAGCGACGCGATGCCAGCCCCGGAACCCACTCAATGGAGATAGCAGCCTCACGAAGATAGGAATTAACCTGGTCAGCTGTTCCCGTGGGAAATGGAGTCCCATAGACACAGATGTTTCACAACCCGCTTCTGCCATCAACCACTAGAAACCATTTGTTGTACTCACAGGCCAGAATGGTCTTGTACTACATATTTTGTATTTTGCTTGGAATTTCTGTATCAAGTTGGAGCCTCATCAGCTAACAGTAATCCTGGGGCTGATGAGCACGACGGTCTTTTCTGGAAATTTATTACCCGGAAAACCCGGTCGTGACAGACTTGGTATCAGAGCCAGGCTGACCATTGGCTAATCCTATCTTAGCCAGGTCAATAAACTTAGGCAAACCAACCCACCAGACCTTAACCAAACTCTAGCCAAGCTTCTCGTGCAAGATAGCCACACAGTGACCCAACACTTTTTGGCAGTCGGTGCCCAACCTATCAACCTAACCTGTCACTCATGCGCCAGTGACCGGCCCCTAAATAGTCCTTTCTCACAAGCGTGCGAAGGAAGATTCCGTCCCCTTTTTCCTATAAAAAGGGCGCGCTAGCACCAAACCAGCACACCCAGCCGCTACCCCAAACCGAGCCACAATGCCTGGACCTATAGTGCACAACAAAACCACAGCAACCAACCATGGAGGTTTTGTGACCATCCTCGCAAACCTCACCCGTCGTGCCTACGCGTTAGAAGAGCCACCAGAATATGTTGTGTATCAAGGACCCATGAGCGGTGAAGACCGCCAATTCTGGGCCACTATGCACATTTACGGTAGGAGTCTAGCACCCGAGCGCCCCTACCGGTTCACCGGAAGAACAACTTCCTTTGAGCCACAAGCCATCCAGCTAGCCGCTCGAGAGGCTATAGTTCATCTCAGGCACTTGTCGCCCAGAGTTAACTGTCGCTTGTTCCACTACTACCCCAGACGAGAAGGGTATGGTACACCACCCCAAGTTGCCAATGGAGATCACGAGACGGACCCCGCATTGTTGCACCTAGTGCGCTATGTAAGTGCACTAGAGGCACTGTTCGACCAGATCACTATTGATCTAATCGCAGCTCGTGGAGAGCTGGTTCGTCGAGCCCCGGCGAGAGAAGAAAACGAGCCCAACACCGACAACCCAGTCATGCTGTTTGGACAACCGATCGAGACCCCGAGATCTGCCCTAGCCATCGGCCAAGGTGTTGTGGTAACCCCAGAAGTGCTTCGTCGCCTTTTGGGAGCACACTCCAACGGGGTTGTGGCCAACAATCCCCGCAATGGTCATTGTCACTACCCTGACCCTGCAGTTCCTCCGCCATCTCCGACTAATCCCGGCAGAGAGACACGTGGAGAAGCCTCGACATCCACTAGGCACGCCCGTTTAGACATAAACGAGGTAGACTAAGCCATATGAGTAGCACCAAGTTTCAATGTATCCTCGCTTTGTAATCACGCGACCGTGTATATTAACGCAGCCTGTCGTTGTGCCTCTGTTTTAATAGTAGCCTTGCATTTTTGGTCAGCACATAGCTGCATATTTTTCCGGGCACAACTACCAAAACCAACCCGACGACAACCACAGTAACACGTCTCTTTATGAGATATGTGTATCTCTGACACTGACCCGACCTTTGGAACTAAGCTGGCAAATTTATTACCTTTCACCACGGTAAAATGATCCGGCTCCATTGCTATATAAAGGCCACCTTGTGACCTTACCCAGCAACCCTCACTTTGTGCACAACACTCACGCTTTTTCTTGTCATGCCGAACCCCACCATTCATCTGAGGACCCCAGATGCAACCCCAGGTAGCTTTGTCAAATTATTGTGGGATTTTTCCCGCAGTACCATGGGTTCTACCCAGCCACACAAGTACGAGCTGTTCAAATCGAGGATCACCCCATCCACCTTGGAATATTGGGCAGCAGTACACATTCCTCCTGTAGACCCCAACCAAGATCCAACAGAAGTTTCCTTCGTGGGGAAATCTATGCCAACCCCACACTTGGCCATAGAGGCTGCTGCGAAAGAAGCGATTGCTCGTCTTCGATCCGCAGTACCCTATGCCCGCGAACGAGGATATTATCACTTTCCGAGTCGTGCAGCACCCGGAGAAGTAACATCTTTTCCCGGTGGACGTATTGAGAGAGACCCAGTTCTGGCCAACCTTATCCAGTACATCATTGCTCAAGAGCATTTGAACTAGCGAGTGATGGATTATCTCCAGAGCCTTGCAGATTTAAATCCTCAGATTGCCATCGGTAGACCACTGAGACCCGACACGGAGAGACGCATACATCGACTGGTCAATCCACTGCCTCCGATTGAAGAAGAATGTATTCCATTACGAGAGACATTTTACCAGGACTCCACCCAGTTACCATTTTCATTTTAGACGTCACTACTGTATTTGTTCCTTGCAGCATTTATTTATGTGTGTGACTTATGCATGATACCCTGAGTTTGTACGACGAGTCAATTATTTGGCCTCCGCTAATGTGTGTAGTTTTTGTTGTGGTTTATGCTCCTTTAAATTAACTGTTTTTCCCTCGCAAATCCTGGAGTGAGATTTCTTTTCCCTGAGTTGCTACATCTACACTTTCTCACGACGTGGATTAATTGATTTCACTCAGCACCAGGCAGCAGACTCACAACCATAATCATTCGGACACATACACTGTTTGCAAAACTTTGCAACGGCGTTACATCCAGCTAACCACCCCCTAACAACAGTTAGCACCCGGCACACTCCATCTACTCCTCATGATCACCACCTCCACGGAGAGCCAACACCCGAGCCGCAGCATCGCGATACTCGTCGAAGATCATCGCGCACAGGAGCATAGAGAGCCCCAGCAGCGTCGCCAGCCCTCCGCATATCAGGATCACAAACCAGTCCGGCATCGCCTCCGCCATTAGAGCCTCGACCGAGCTTCTGTAAGCAGTAATGAAAGAAGGAGGAGGAGAAGTGAGGCTAGGTGTGAGGAAGAAGAGAGAGGCACCCCGGCCATTTTTATAGCTCGAGCTCGGTGTACGGTGGGCGAAGTCCACCAACGCTGCTCGTCGCCGATCGCCGATGTTCGGAGTCGAATCCGCGAGCAGTGCCGACAGCGCACTGGCCCGCGAGGTGAGTGCACGCTGCACCGGCAGCTAGCACGCCCGCACTACCATGGTACGGCCTAGATGCCCTACACACTAGGCGTCGCCGGTGGAGAAAGCGCGCGGGAGAGAGGAAGAAGAAAGGGCCAGAGGGAGAAGAAGAGGAGACTGATAGTGGACCCCGGGTCCACCTGTCGGCCAGAGAGAGCACTGTGCTCTCGGGTACGACCAGCGTATATCTAAATTTAGGAGTTATCCTAAATTTATATCCAGCGTGGAAATCACCCGTTTTTGTCCCGAACCGTAGACTTTTTCGCGCAGCCCCAGTTTTTCAGACTGTGGTTTTTCACCACTTATTGCCCTCTCACCGTAGCCACATCGTCATTGCGTAATTATTTTCTTAACACCGCTTTTAGCAAATCTCGAGTCCGAGATTTTTTTTCTTAAGGGGGTTAGTATTGTGACACCCCAAAATTTTGGCCTTGTTTTAATGGAATAAAATTTTGCCAGGATTTAAAACTTTGAATTTTTGAGCTCCATTTTGATTTTTAAATCATTTCCTTCCCTGTTATGATGAGTTTTTCCCAAAGAGAAAACATTTCAAAAATGTTGTTGGACTTGTTTAACCTCTCAAGAAAAACTTTCCTTTTATCAGTGTAACTAATTAAATAATTAAGTTGCTTGATCTTTATTTTCTTGAAAATGGTTTTTCAAGGTTAAATGGCCATATTTGAACTACAACCATTTGATAAATTCACTTAAAATTCCCACAAAAATTTGGAGATGACATGTGATGTTTTTAAATCACTTTTATGCAAAAATATATTTCATTCATGAAATATTTTGAGCCTTACACTCAATTTTTCTTCTCTGGTCCAGAGTGCATTTTGCACTACAACATATTTAAATATTTCTTTAAAACTTCTACCAAAATTAGGGGAGGTCAGTAGGAGCCTATTATTTCACTTTGTGCAAAAACCTATTTATGTTCTTTGAAAAATTTGAGTGAATCAACCTCATCTTCATTCTGGACCAACTTGATGGTTTGTACAGCAACCATGTTTTTACTTGCTCTTTAACCCTTGTTTATTTCTCCTACTTGTAGTCCCCCATGTTAAACCCTTAAGTCCAGGAGCATGCACCTTTTGGATCATTTTTGGTTCATGTAATAATGTCATTTATTCCCTATCCAGAATTGAGATTCTGCTAAAATTACACTAGCAAGTTTCTACTTTTGGCCAACTAATCTCACCACTCTCTCTTGCATCTAAGGAGATCTTGATCTCGAGATTTGGGCCACCCCAAGAGTTGCTTAGAAGCCTTTAACATTTCGTCAAACACCTGGTGTGCATGGCCAGTTTTGACATGATTTTGTCTTTGCATTGTGACCTTGCACCTCGGATCATACTAGCATGTCCACTAGGATTCCAGTTGCTCCTAACCTGGGTCTGTTAATTGCCAGCCTCGACCGCGACCTCTAGCGTGCTCTGGCATAGTGTCGAACACGTCCCGTGCATGCCCGGAGCGCGAGCAGAGCGCGCGTATTGCACGACCCGCGCCCGAGCTGACACACTGGCCCCACGGCTTTGGCCCGCTCTGCAGCACCTCGCCACGCACTCCCCTTCTCACTTCAACATGCCAAGCAGCCCCGCCGTGCCCGGCAGGCCAAGCGCTAGCCGACGCTGCCGCCCGACAGCCCTGCACCGTGCAGCGCCACCCAAGCCACCCCGGCTCGCCACCTGGCCCCTGGAGCAGAGCCCTCTCGTCCACTAGCTCTTGCCGTCATCCCCAGCCATGCCACGTTGCCTTGCAAGCTACAGAGAGGAGGTTCGCCGGAGAGCTTATCCGGCCGCCGCGGAACCGACCTCCATCGCCTATTTAAGGAAGCCCCGAGCGTCTCCGAGCCCTCAGGTAGCCTCACGCCGTCTCACTAGCGCCCCCATCGCCAACAATTGGAGGGGAGCGGGTCTTCTTCAACCTCTCCGGTCAGTTCGGCCACCGCCGCCTCCCGGCTCCGTTCGGCGCAACCAGAGCTTCCCCCTCTCCAATCTCTTCACCAGAAGCCTTCTCTGCCTCCCCTGAACACTTCCCCCTACTCCATTTCGATCGAGAACCACCGCCGCCCCGAAACCACTTTTCCCCGAAGCTTTCCTCCGCCGAGGAGCTCGTCGCCGACAGCTCGCGCCGTCCCCGCCGACCCAGCGACTACCAGCAGGATCGCCCTCGATCCGCAGATCCATCCCCGCCCTCCAGAGGCCGCGAGGAGCCGCCGCTCGCCGGTGTTGGTCGCTGGAGTCCCGCCTCCGCTCGGGACAGAGGGAGAAGGAGGAGGGCGGACTAGTCAAACCTGACTAGTGGGCCACCTAGGACCCACTGTCAGTGACACCCCGCGCCATCCACGTGGTTAAGTGGAGGCGTAAAGCCTCAAGTACGCCTCCTCTGTACCGAAAGCGTATTTCTATCTGAATCGTTTTCTTTTCTGTTTTATTTTAAATAACAGATTTTGACCACATCTTTGACTGGCTATAACTTTTTAAATATAAGTCCAAATGAAATGATTCTTTTTCCTAGCTTCCTCAAATTTGGTCTAGTTTATTTTAAGATTTATTTGAAAAAATTTCAAACAACTTTTTGGGTTCTGTTTTTGAAATGTGTGTTAATTCAAATATATTTTTAAAAAGGATTTTGGGAAGAGAGAAGAAACTTTCAAAAGTTTTGGAGTGCACCCTGCCTTTCCACACATTGAAGGCAAGCATTCTGAATCCCGGCATAATATTTTTGGTGTGATCGTTGATGCATTTATAACACCACCGCATTTCGAAGGACTTGTTATTTCATGTGATATGATCATATACATGGGTGCATGTTGTTGATTTCCATGCTGTTGGAAATGGACACACTTGTGATGATAGTCACCCTCAGATGCCTTGCATGCATACCGGCAGGAACCCGGGAAAACCTCTGCCTTGGGTAGGCATGAGTTTGTCGCCGGTCTCCGTCGGGACGGTTATGTCTGGTATGGCATGGTAAGGTGATATGAGAGGTGACTCTGTTGGATGAAATATATTCGTCATGCTAATCATGCAGGGAATACTTGAACCTCCTGAGTCGACCGTAGATCGAGTCTTGTGCCAGTAACCCCCATACTTGTTTCATGCTACCACTCGTCTCTACAGCAAGTAGAGTATGGTTCAGTAAGTTGTCAACCTCTTTCTAGCACACACCATATAGAGAGGCCATGGTGGAAGATACCGGTTGTAGCTGGTAGGCAGGCCACCTGGTCCGGGGGCATGAGTGTTTCCGGTTGGGACCAAGAGGGGAGGCCACCCCTTAGAGCGCGCGATATAAATTTGATCCCATGCTACGCGAGGTTGTAGCCTCCCCACTTAGAGTTTGCTTAACAGGTGTCGTGGGTGATTCTAGACACGTGTGAGATAAGCTGGTGTGTGCAAGTTAGGTGTGTTTTCAACAAAAAGACCGTAGACGGAATTAGTCCCGATGGAATAAAGAAATCCGTTACTCGTGGGTAAAGAGTACACCCTCTGCAGAGAATAAACGTATTCGAATAGCCGTGTCCATGGTTAAGGATTACAGTCTGGGATGGGTCAGGTGTCGGTCTTCGGAGGTGAAACTGTTAACCAGAAAATGGAATTACTACTCGTGAGTTGTGATATCTATGATGATTATTATTATTGTTGACTAACCCGTGATATTATTGTTATTATCGAGTATCTCTGGGATGGTTCTACCTCCGGGATATTCACTATGATTGTTTCTTTTAAAGCCCTTTATGTGGCGTCGCCCAGACGCCCGACTGTGGCATTTCTTTTAAAGCCCTTTATGTGGCGTCGCCCAGACGCCCGACTGTGGCATTTCTTTTAAAGCCCTTTATGTGGCGTCGCCCAGACGCCCGACTGTGGCATTTCTTTTAAAGCCCTTTATGTGGCGTCGCCCAGACGCCCGACTGTGGCATTTCTTTTAAAGCCCTTTATGTGGCGTCGCCCAGACGCCCGACTGTGGCATTTCTTTTAAAGCCCTTTATGTGGTGTCGCTCAGACGCTCGACTGTGGCATTTCTTTTAAAACCCTTTATGTGGCGTCGCTCAGACGCCCGACTGTGGCATTTCTTTTAAAACCCTTTATGTGGCGTCGCCCGGACGCCCGACTGTGGCATTTCCTTTAAAGCCCTTTATGTGGTGTCGCTCAGACGCCCGACTGTGGCATTACTTGTTATTTGTTTCATAATTTTTTTATACTGCCATGTTATTGCATTTTTATAAATAGCTTGCTTGCACGCATCAGAGTTTCATTTATCTTTCCTGACTGACGTCATGAGCATAAAAATATTTTTAGCACATCATTGTTATATTATACCTGTGTTCATAATGTTTGCGAGTACATTCAAAGTACTCACTGGCTTGTCCCTGGCTATTTTCTTGGCCAGATTTTGCTTGCACGGAGAGGAGCGACGCGATGCCAGCCCCGGAACCCACTCAATGGAGATAGCAGCCTCGCGAAGATAGGAATTAACCTGGTCAGCTGTTCCCGTGGGAAATGGAGTCCCATAGACACAGATGTTTCACAACCCGCTTCCGCCATCAACCACTAGAAACAATTTGTTGTACTCACAGGCCAGAATGGTCTTGTACTACATATTTTGTATTTTGCTTGGAATTTCTGTATCAAGTTGGAGCCTCATCAGCTAACAGTAATCCTGGGGCTGATGAGCACGACGGTCTTTTCTGGAAATTTATTACCCGGAAAACCCGGTCGTGACATGAACCTTAACATGTGAATTGGTTGCTACTTGGTCGTGAGACGTTTTATAAGAAAGAATTGTTGTTATGATGATAGGAAAAGTGATTGAAATTATCATTGATCAAACTTATGCACTTTGCTAGCATTCACACTTCATAAATTATTTCTTTTATCATTCACCTACTCGAGGACAAGTAGGAATTAAGCTTGGGGATGCTGATACGTCTCCAACGTATCTATAATTTATGAAGTATTCATGCTAATATATTATAATTCTTGGATGTCAATCATTTTATAGCAACTTTGTATCATTTTTTGGTTCTAACCTATTGACCCAGTGCCAAGTGCCAGTTGCTATTTTTTTGCTTGTTTTTTACATCGCAGGAAATCAATATCAAACGGAGTCCAAACACCGTGTAACTTTTGGAGATTTTTTTGGGCCAGAAGAAAGCCAGTGGGCCAGGGAAGCACCTGGGGGAGTAGTGATACATCCATTTTGCATCATGCTTTTATATCAATATTTATTGTATTATGGGCTGTTACTACACATTATGTCACAATACTTATGCCTTTCTCTCTTATTTTACAAGGTTTACATGAAGAGGGAGAATGCCGGCAGCTGGAATTCTGGGCTGGAAAAGGAGCAAATATCAGAGACCTATTTGCACAACTCCAAAATCCCTGAAACTCCACGAAAGTCAGTTTTGGAATATATTAAAAATATTGGGTGAAGAAAGCACTAGAGGGGGCCCACCCAGCAGCCACGAGGGTGGAGGGCGCGCCCTACCCCCTTGGGCGCGTCCCCCCTGCCTCGTGGGCCACCTGCCAGGCCCCTGATGCCCATCTTCTGCTATATGGTGTCCTTTTCCCTAGAAAAAATCATAAGGAAGCTTTCGGGACGAAGCACCGCTGTCTCGAGGCGGAACCTTGGCGGAACCAATCTAGGGCTCTGATGGAGCTGTTCTACCGAGGAAACATCCCTCCGGGAGGGGGAAATCATCGCCATCGTCATCACCATCGATCCTCTCATCAAGATGGGGTCAATCTCCATCAACATCTTCAGCAGCACCATCTCCTCTCAAACCCTAGTTCATCTCCTGTATCCGATCTTTGTCTCAAAACCTCATATTGGTACCTGTGGGTTGCTAGTTGTTTTATTCGATGGAAGATCATATGTTCAGATCCTTTATGAATATTAATACCCCTCTTATTATGAACATGAATATAATTTGTGAGTAGTTACATTTGTTCCTAAGGACATGGGAGAAGTCTTGTTATAAGTAGTCATGTGAATTTGGTATTCGTTTGATATTTTGATGAGATGTATGTTGTCTCTTGTCTAGTGGTGTGGTGTTATGTGAACGTCGACTACATGACACTTCACCATTGTTTGGGCCTAGGGGAAGGCATTGGGAAGTAATAAGTAGATGATGGGTTGCTAGAGTGACATAAGCTTAAACCCTAGTTTATGCGTTGCTTCGTAAGGGGCTGATTTGGATCCATATGTTTTATGCTATGGTTAGGTTTACCTTAATTCTTCTTTCGTAGTTGCGGATGCTTGCAAGAGGGGTTAATCATAAGTGGGATGCTTGTCCAAGGAAGGGCAGTACCCAAGCACCGGTCTACCCACATATCAAATTATCAATGTAACGAACGCGAATCACATGAGCATGATGAAAACTAGCTTGATGATAATTCCCATGTGTCCTCGGGAGCGCTTTGCTTTATATAAGAGTTTGTCCAGGCTTTTCCGTTGCTACAAAAAGGACTGGGCCACCTTCCTGCACCTTAGTTACTTTTGTTACTTGGTACCCATTACGAATTACCTTATCACAAAACTATCTGTTACTGATAATTTCAGTGCTTGCAGAGAATACCTTACTGAAAACTGCTTGTCATTTCCTTCTACTCCTCATTTAGTTCGACACTCTTCCTTACCGAAAGGACTATGATAGACCCCCTATACTTGTGGGTCATCAAGACTCTTTTCTGGCGCCGTTTCCGGGGAGTGAAGCGCCTTTGGTAGGTGGAATTTGGTAAGGAAAAATTTATATAGTGTGCTGAAATTTACTATCACTTGTTACTACGGAAAAAAATCCTTTGAGGGGCTTGTTCAGGGTATCTTCACCCCGACAATAAGAGCAAAGAGTTGCTCCTCAACCTACTAAATCTACTGAAAATATTCACTTTGAAATTCCTTTGGGTATGATAGAGAAACTGCTAGCTAATCCCTATACAGGAGATGGAACATTACATCCCGATATGCACCCAATCTATGTGGTGAAGTTTGTGGATTATTTAAGCTTGCAGGTATGCCTGAGTATGTTATCAAGAATAAGGTCTTCCCTTTATCTTTGAAGGGAAAGGCATGGACATGGTTTAGGCTATGTGATGGTATTGGGTCATGGAACTATAACCGATTGAAATTGGAATTTCATCAGAAGTTTTATCCTATACATCTGGTTCATGGTGATCGTAATTATATATATAATTTTTGGCCTCGCGAAGGAGAAAGTATCGCTCAAGCTTGGGGGAGGCTTAAGTCAATGTTGTATTCATGCCCCAATCATGAGCTCTCAAGAGAATTTATTATTCAAAAAAATTTGTGCTCGACTTTCTCTCAATAACCGCTCCATGCTCAATACTTCTTGTACTGTTTCTTTTATGATGAAGACTATTGAATTCAGATGGGATTTATTGGAAAGAATTAAATGCAACTCTGAAGATTGGGAACTCGAGAAGGTAAGGAGTCAGGTATAACACCTAAGTTTGATTGTCTTAAATCTTTTATGGATACCGATGCTTTTCGTGAATTTAGCAATAAATATGGACTTGACTCTGAGATAGTAGCTTCTTTCTGTGAATCGTTTGCTACTCATGTTTATCTCCCTAAGGAGATGTGGTTTAAATATCATCCTCCCATTGAAGCGAAAGTAGTAGAACCTATTAAAGTTGAAGAGAAAACTATTACTTATAATGTTGATCCTATTGTTCCTACTTCTTATATTGAGAAACCACCTTTCACTAGTGCAGAACCGGGCAATAGCACCGGGTCGTAAGGCTCTTTAGTGCCGGTTCAATAACCGGCACTAAATTGTGGTCACTAAAGCCCCCCCCCTTTAGTACCGGTTCAGCACGAACCGGTGCTAAAGGGTAACCACATGGCATGAGCCAGCTCCGGGGGCCTGGATCCCTTTAGTACAGGTTGGTAAGACCAACCGGTACTATAAGGTTTGGTTTTTTTTAGTTTTATGATTTCTTTTTCATTTAATTTTGTGTTTCCATTTTAATTCTTTTTCGTTTGCTGGTATTTTACGATACTACACATTGTACACGTTATGCATATATATATATATAGAATTTCTAGTAGAACCAATCATGCATATATATATCATCAATGTCTCACAAACCACCATATTAATTAATTCACACATACACACATGTATAGCTATATACAATTTCTCCTACATATGCATGTTGCCTTCGGAGCTATTGGCATTAGCCTAATTGGTGCCTTCAGAGCACGATGACAATTGGAAGTGGTTTTCATGGTGGCAGTAGCGGGCAATAAAATTCTCCCTTCGGATTTATGACCTGGTCGAGCAAAAATCCCGCTATTTCCTCTTGAAGTGCTTCTACGCGCTCCGTTTCTAGGAGCTTCTCCCGCACCTTTTTGAACTGTTAAGAAGGAGATCAATATGCATGTGTATTAGTTGTGTGACTAGATATCGATAATGGTGTAAAAATTCTGAATAGTGTTCTGACAAGCGTACCCATTCCTGTCTTTGAGATCTGCTCCTTTCGGACGCCATCATGCGAATGTTCTCGCAAACGCAGAATGCACACAGATCAGCCCCCTGCGCCTGCTTCAGGGCCTTTACGAGAATGGAATTTGATTAGATAATAATTAATCAAGCATGATAATTAAAGAGATGGCAGCTAGCTAGCTAGCTAGTACTACTTAATTACTTACCTTGGGTCGAAACCATTTAAGCTTTTTTTCCATTTGCCTTCCGTGACGCTGATGAACCTTGCCCAAGCCCTGCCCGCCGACAAAGAAAATGAATAAAGGGGTTATTAAATAGTTCATATCATGAAATGACGAACTAAATAGGCTGAGATATATAGTTAATAATGATTGAAATTACCTGTTGACTATCCCAAACAAGATGTTATAGTCATTTTTTTCTGAGAGTAGTGAGTCTAGTACTTCAACTGTTCCGGCGTCAACTTTAATGATATACAAGACCCAGTGAAATCTGCATGCACACACGTTTGCATGTCTTAATTAAGCGGGCATATTTAAGCTAAAACATGTAGCTAGCTAGTAGGCAAAAACAGAGAATTTGTAGTACAAGACAGTGTGACTCACTGGAAGTTGTAAGGAAGTAGTATATCTTCATTGTATTTGAGGCGCTTCAAGAACTCTAGCATGTTGTCCTCTACGTTCTTTTGCTGACGTGGATTTATCTTCCATGTGTATTCATTAACGGTGTTTGGGTCAATGAACCCAATGCCAAAGCGTCCACCTTTTCTCATTTCATACATCTTCATCCTACATAACACCACAGAAAAGAATATACTGAGGATAATTACAGGTAATGATTGATCAAAAGGATCACTACAGCTAGCTTGAGACTTAAATTACAGAAAGAAATCACTTACAGACAATAGCAACTAACGATAGATTTGTCGAGTGCGTCTTGATTGTATAACTGAAACAGTTCAGTATACTCAACGGACACACCTTTCTCATGGAAGTAATGCTCCTCCTTGACATTCACCATGAGGGACAATCGATCTGAAATCTTGGTAATGTTCATGTACCATTGATGCAATTCATACATTCTCGTTGGGAGGTTCTTGACCTTGTCTAGCTTGACCAAAGGTTGGCCCCGAACATATTTCCGTTTTATTTCATACTCTCTAAGCAAAGGCATGGGCTCGATCTCGAGGAGTTGTCCAACAGTGATGTTGAGAACTAAGGCCTGCATTATATGCTCCTCCGTTATTACCACATTGCCCACCTTGGGAACATGCACTGTTTGCCCACAATAATATTGGGCGCGCGTACTGTCACGTGTTCTTCATGGATATGTTCTTCATTTTGACGTGTAGCTCGCAGTTAGTGTTCTTCGTGATGTCATCCACGGGGTATCTACCCAGCATTGCGTCGTCCGGGACGGAACCCACGCTACTTCTCGGCATGGATGGGCCGGTGCTATCCAATGCAGGATCATCCGCTAGCTGCTGCAGCTGCTGAGACCCCCTTTGCTGGGTAAGTGAGTCGATATGCTCCTGCTGCCGCTGGAATTTGACTGCCAATTCCGCTTGACTTGCTTCTAGGCCTTGAAGGCGTTCATAGTCCCACTTCCTCTGCTCCTCCTCCTTCTTCCTCTTCTTCTCCTCCGCAATCTTATTTCTCACACGGGTTCTGTAGTTGGTGTTCCATTCTGAAAACCCCACATACCACGGAATAGCGCCCTTGCCTCGTGTTCTTCCCGGGTGTTCAGGATTTCCCAGGGCACACGTAAGCTCGTCGTTCTCTCTGTTGGGCTGGAACACCCCCGATTGTGCCTCTTCTATTGCAACAACTATCACATCGTCGGCTCCCTTCAGACTTGCCCTCGTCGAAACATTGCCTGTCTCCGGGTCCAACTCCCCCCATGTGCATAGAACCAAGTCCTGACCCTGGGGGGCCAGCTCTTATTAACTGGAGTGACACCTGCATCCTCCATCTCTTTCTCAGACTTATCCCACTTAGGCATTGCCACCACATAGCCACCTAGTCCCAGCTTATGGAACTTATCCTTTTTTTCGGCATTCTTCTTGTTTATTCTCGACCGTTCCTTAGCTAATTCCGAATCCTTGAATTTCACGAAATCGTCCCAATGAGCACGTTGGTTCTCTAGTGTTCCCTTGAATACTGGAGTCTTCCTTGACGTACTTGTTCCATTCACGATTCTTGTGGTTCTTGAATGCAACCGCCATCTTCCTAAGAGCAGCGTCCTTGACTTTCTGCACATCTGCTTTTGTGAAATGATCTGGTAGGGTGAAATGTTCCATGAGAGTATCCCAAAGCAGATCTTTTTGATTCTTGTCGACAAAAGTAACATCTGGACGTGGCTTTGCTGGCTCTCTCCATTCTTGAAGTTTGATCGGGAGTTGGTCCTTCACAAGAACTCCACACTGACGAACGAACTTGTCCGCAATCTTCTTAGGCGCTAATGGTTCGCCAGTAGGGTTGCATGCCTTGATATTGTACTTTACACCCTGCTTCAACTTTTTGTTCGGGCCTCGTTTCATCATTTTGCCTGAAGATTTGCTCGATCCGGATGGCTGAAAGAACAAAGATCGATTCGTTAATATATCTTCAAGTCATTTAAAACATGTGATGAGATCACCAGATGCCTGCTTATATAAATATATATACCTCGCCGGTCTTTGTTGTTTCAGGATCAACATGTTCTTCGTCATCGTCATAATCGTAGTTCATGACTTCATCAATTCGGTCGTCGCGATCGAATATCATATCACCCTCTCCGGTGTTGTTTAGAAATTCGGAGCCGTCATAATCTTCTTCATTCTGATCATCATCTGGCCCGCGTATCATATCGAACATGGTCTGTTCTCCCTCTTTGTCGGTATTGTCTGCCATAGCTTTTATTTAACTAATCCAAAAGAAATATAAAACAATTTAGTATTCAAATTACATCGTCTCGAATAATAGATATAATCTCGAATACATCATCTAGAATAATAGATATAATCTCGAATACATCGTCTCGAATAATATATATTATTGAATAGTACATCACTGGCTAGGTAGCTAATAAAGATCGAATACTACAGAAGAATCTAGGACACTCGCGATTCCTGCGGCGCGGGCGGTGGACACCCAAAGAGAAGGAACCCTCACAGGATCATAGCTGAAGTGAGATCCCCGAAGAAACTGCCAGGTACTGGAGAACCTGCCGCCCTCTAACGCAACCATGTAGCGATGGACGTGCTCGTCCTCCTCCCTGACACGGTACGGGCCGGGTCCCTCCGCACCGAAACTGGCCCACGCGAACGCCACCAAACGAGATCAGGGTCGACGACGGGACCCGGGGCCGGGTTCCTCATCGAGCGGCGCGCCCCTCCAGGAAGCACCTCCTAGTGCCAGCCCAGCGGAGCCCAGTCCCGGACATGGGTCGGCTAGACGTCGTCGCGGATGGGTCGACGGCGAGGATGCGGGCCGGGCATCGTCAAGAACAAATACTAGCTATATGCCCGCAAAAAGTAACATTTTTTTAATGATTGGATTTTGATAAATAAAATTTCTAACATTTCTAGATAACACTAATTATGCTATCATTGCATCTGTCAAAAATCTATATACTATTTCATACTAATTAAGCATCTAACACTAAAAACAGAAAACACAACTTCTATACATCCATTAAAAAACTGACAAACAACATTATATAAAAAATTTCCATACTAATTAAACACTAATTATATCCATCTAACATGCATTCATACATATAAATAATCTAAACTAATTAAACATACAAAATACGTATATACTAATATATACATGCATTAATTCATACATATGTACGTGTGTGTGTGTGTTCATCATGCATGCTTGTGTGTGTGTGTATGGGCTCGGGGAGGGGCGACGCCCATGGTGGCCGCCGGGGGCGAGGGAGAGGGGGAGAGCTCACAGCGGGTGACGGCGACGGC